>NW_026961782.1:0-127593 GCF_963924245.1 Chroicocephalus ridibundus
TAGACTTTCTCGGAACTGCTTCAAATCAACTAGATATCTTTGTGCTGTAAATCTCCCAACAGCCAAACGCAAAAGCAGCAAACATCTCGCTGTATGTCCCACATCCAAAGTGCCAAGAGAGAGCTTGCTCTCCTGTCTTTGAGTACTGTTTTCGCTGTGCCGGGTTACCTCTTTGCTAACATTCTCTTCAGCGCTGCAGGGAAACCAGGAACCACGTGGAGAAGGCACCCACACTGAAAGTGCCTGGAGGGAACATTGGGGCTTCTTCTCAGTGTCTCTGACATAGGGTTTCACTGTCCCGGGAAAGTCTCTGCTAACACCCTGCAGAGCGCTGTGCCCAATCTACAGAAACGTCTTGCGGTATCTCCTACAGGGAAAGTGCCAGGAGGGAATTGTCGAGCTTGTTCTCAGTGTCTCTGAGAATTGCTCTGATTATCCCTGTGACCTCTTTGCTAAGACTCTCCAGAGAGCCGTCCTCAAAACCAACACACATCTTGACATATCTCCCACATTGATCGCAGTGTCTCCAGGAACGGCATTCAAGGAGCCAGGAACTTTTCTCCCTACACTGTCCATTGAGTTGTCCTCAAAACCAATATACATCCTGCTATATCTCCCACATGGAAAGTGCCAGGAGGGAGAAGTGGCGATTATGTTTAGACTTTCTCGGAACTGCTTCAAATCAACTAGATATCTTTGTGCTGTAAATCTCCCAACAGCCAAACGCAAAAGCAGCAAACATCTCGCTGTATGTCCCACATCCAAAGTGCCAAGAGAGAGCTTGCTCTCCCTGTCTTTGAGTACTGTTTTCGCTGTGCCGGTTACCTCTTTGCTAACATTCTCTTCAGCGCTGCAGGGAAACAGGAACCACGTGGAGAAGGCACCCACACTGAAAGTGCCTGGAGGGAACATTGGGGCTTCTTCTCAGTGTCTCTGACATAGGGTTTCACTGTCCCGGGAAAGTCTCTGCTAACACCCTGCAGAGCGCTGTGCCCAATCTACAGAAACGTCTTGCGGTATCTCCTACAGGGAAGTGCCAGGAGGGAACTGTCCATCTTGTTCTCAGTGTCTCTGAGAATTGCTCTGATTATCCCTGTGACCTCTTTGCTAAGACTCTCCAGAGAGCCGTCCTCAAAACCAACACACATCTTGACATATGTCCCACATTGATCGCAGTGTCTCCAGGAACGGCATTCAAGGAGCCAGGAACTTTTCTCCCTACACTGTCCATTGAGTTGTCCTCAAAACCAATATACATCCTGCTATATCTCCCACATGGAAAGTGCCAGGAGGGAGAAGTGGCGATTATGTTTAGACTTTCTCGGAACTGCTTCAAATCAACTAGATATCTTTGTGCTGTAAATCTCCCAACAGCCAAACGCAAAAGCAGCAAACATCTCGCTGTATGTCCCACATCCAAAGTGCCAAGAGAGAGCTTGCTCTCCCTGTCTTTGAGTACTGTTTTCACTGTCCCGGTTACCTCTTTGCTAACATTCTCTTCAGCGCTGCAGGGAAACCAGGAACCACGTGGAGAAGGCACCCACACTGAAAGTGCCTGGAGGGAACATTGGGGCTTCTTCTCAGTGTCTCTGACATAGGGTTTCACTGTCCCGGGAAAGTCTCTGCTAACACCCTGCAGAGCGCTGTGCCCAATCTACAGAAACGTCTTGCGGTATCTCCTACAGGGAAAGTGCCAGGAGGGAACTGTCCATCTTGTTCTCAGTGTCTCTGAGAATTGCTCTGATTATCCCTGTGACCTCTTTGCTAAGACTCTCCAGAGAGCCGTCCTCAAAACCAACACACATCTTGACATATCTCCCACATTGATCGCAGTGTCTCCAGGAACGGCATTCAAGGAGCCAGGAACTTTTCTCCCTACACTGTCCATTGAGTTGTCCTCAAAACCAATATACATCCTGCTATATCTCCCACATGGAAAGTGCCAGGAGGGAGAAGTGGCGATTATGTTTAGACTTTCTCGGAACTGCTTCAAATCAACTAGATATCTTTGTGCTGTAAATCTCCCAACAGCCAAACGCAAAAGCAGCAAACATCTCGCTGTATGTCCCACATCCAAAGTGCCAAGAGAGAGCTTGCTCTCCCTGTCTTTGAGTACTGTTTTCGCTGTGCCGGTTACCTCTTTGCTAACATTCTCTTCAGCGCTGCAGGGAAACCAGGAACCACGTGGAGAAGGCACCCACACTGAAAGTGCCTGGAGGGAACATTGGGGCTTCTTCTCAGTGTCTCTGACATAGGGTTTCACTGTCCCGGGAAAGTCTCTGCTAACACCCTGCAGAGCGCTGTGCCCAATCTACAGAAACGTCTTGCGGTATCTCCTACAGGGAAAGTGCCAGGAGGGAACTGTCGAGCTTGTTCTCAGTGTCTCTGAGAATTGCTCTGATTATCCCTGTGACCTCTTTGCTAAGACTCTCCAGAGAGCCGTCCTCAAAACCAACACACATCTTGACATATCTCCCACATTGATCGCAGTGTCTCCAGGAACGGCATTCAAGGAGCCAGGAACTTTTCTCCCTACACTGTCCATTGAGTTGTCCTCAAAACCAATATACATCCTGCTATATCTCCCACATGGAAAGTGCCAGGAGGGAGAAGTGGCGATTATGTTTAGACTTTCTCGGAACTGCTTCAAATCAACTAGATATCTTTGTGCTGTAAATCTCCCAACAGCCAAACGCAAAAGCAGCAAACATCTCGCTGTATGTCCCACATCCAAAGTGCCAAGAGAGAGCTTGCTCTCCCTGTCTTTGAGTACTGTTTTCGCTGTGCCGGTTACCTCTTTGCTAACATTCTCTTCAGCGCTGCAGGGAAACCAGGAACCACGTGGAGAAGGCACCCACACTGAAAGTGCCTGGAGGGAACATTGGGGCTTCTTCTCAGTGTCTCTGACATAGGGTTTCACTGTCCCGGGAAAGTCTCTGCTAACACCCTGCAGAGCGCTGTGCCCAATCTACAGAAACGTCTTGCGGTATCTCCTACAGGGAAAGTGCCAGGAGGGAATTGTCGAGCTTGTTCTCAGTGTCTCTGAGAATTGCTCTGATTATCCCTGTGACCTCTTTGCTAAGACTCTCCAGAGAGCCGTCCTCAAAACCAACACACATCTTGACATATCTCCCTCATTGATCGCAGTGTCTCCAGGAACGGCATTCAAGGAGCCAGGAACTTTTCTCCCTACACTGTCCATTGAGTTGTCCTCAAAACCAATATACATCCTGCTATATCTCCCACATGGAAAGTGCCAGGAGGGAGAAGTGGCGATTATGTTTAGACTTTCTCGGAACTGCTTCAAATCAACTAGATATCTTTGTGCTGTAAATCTCCCAACAGCCAACGCAAAAGCAGCAAACATCTCGCTGTATGTCCCACATCCAAAGTGCCAAGAGAGAGCTTGCTCTCCCTGTCTTTGAGTACTGTTTTCGCTGTGCCGGTTACCTCTTTGCTAACATTCTCTTCAGCGCTGCAGGGAAACCAGGAACCACGTGGAGAAGGCACCCACACTGAAAGTGCCTGGAGGGAACATTGGGGCTTCTTCTCAGTGTCTCTGACATAGGGTTTCACTGTCCCGGGAAAGTCTCTGCTAACACCCTGCAGAGCGCTGTGCCCAATCTACAGAAACGTCTTGCGGTATCTCCTACAGGGAAAGTGCCAGGAGGGAACTGTCCATCTTGTTCTCAGTGTCTCTGAGAATTGCTCTGATTATCCCTGTGACCTCTTTGCTAAGACTCTCCAGAGAGCCGTCCTCAAAACAAACACACATCTTGACATATCTCCCACATTGATCGCAGTGTCTCCAGGAACGGCATTCAAGGAGCCAGGAACTTTTCTCCCTACACTGTCCATTGAGTTGTCCTCAAAACCAATATACATCCTGCTATATCTCCCACATGGAAAGTGCCAGGAGGGAGAAGTGGCGATTATGTTTAGACTTTCTCGGAACTGCTTCAAATCAACTAGATATCTTTGTGCTGTAAATCTCCCAACAGCCAAACGCAAAAGCAGCAAACATCTCGCTGTATGTCCCACATCCAAAGTGCCAAGAGAGAGCTTGCTCTCCCTGTCTTTGAGTACTGTTTTCGCTGTGCCGGTTACCTCTTTGCTAACATTCTCTTCAGCGCTGCAGGGAAACCAGGAACCACGTGGAGAAGGCACCCACACTGAAAGTGCCTGGAGGGAACATTGGGGCTTCTTCTCAGTGTCTCTGACATAGGGTTTCACTGTCCCGGGAAAGTCTCTGCTAACACCCTGCAGAGCGCTGTGCCCAATCTACAGAAACGTCTTGCGGTATCTCCTACAGGGAAAGTGCCAGGAGGGAACTGTCCATCTTGTTCTCAGTGTCTCTGAGAATTGCTCTGATTATCCCTGTGACCTCTTTGCTAAGACTCTCCAGAGAGCCGTCCTCAAAACCAACACACATCTTGACATATCTCCCACATTGATCGCAGTGTCTCCAGGAACGGCATTCAAGGAGCCAGGAACTTTTCTCCCTACACTGTCCATTGAGTTGTCCTCAAAACCAATATACATCCTGCTATATCTCCCACATGGAAAGTGCCAGGAGGGAGAAGTGGCGATTATGTTTAGACTTTCTCGGAACTGCTTCAAATCAACTAGATATCTTTGTGCTGTAAATCTCCCAACAGCCAAACGCAAAAGCAGCAAACATCTCGCTGTATGTCCCACATCCAAAGTGCCAAGAGAGAGCTTGCTCTCCCTGTCTTTGAGTACTGTTTTCGCTGTGCCGGTTACCTCTTTGCTAACATTCTCTTCAGCGCTGCAGGGAAACCAGGAACCACGTGGAGAAGGCACCCACACTGAAAGTGCCTGGAGGGAACATTGGGGCTTCTTCTCAGTGTCTCTGACATAGGGTTTCACTGTCCCGGGAAAGTCTCTGCTAACACCCTGCAGAGCGCTGTGCCCAATCTACAGAAACGTCTTGCGGTATCTCCTACAGGGAAAGTGCCAGGAGGGAACTGTCCATCTTGTTCTCAGTGTCTCTGAGAATTGCTCTGATTATCCCTGTGACCTCTTTGCTAAGACTCTCAGAGAGCCGTCCTCAAAACCAACACACATCTTGACATATCTCCCACATTGATCGCAGTGTCTCCAGGAACGGCATTCAAGGAGCCAGGAACTTTTCTCCCTACACTGTCCATTGAGTTGTCCTCAAAACCAATATACATCCTGCTATATCTCCACATGGAAAGTGCCAGGAGGGAGAAGTGGCGATTATGTTTAGACTTTCTCGGAACTGCTTCAAATCAACTAGATATCTTTGTGCTGTAAATCTCCCAACAGCCAAACGCAAAAGCAGCAAACATCTCGCTGTATGTCCCACATCCAAAGTGCCAAGAGAGAGCTTGCTCTCCCTGTCTTTGAGTACTGTTTTCGCTGTGCCGGTTACCTCTTTGCTAACATTCTCTTCAGCGCTGCAGGGAAACCAGGAACCACGTGGAGAAGGCACCCACACTGAAAGTGCCTGGAGGGAACATTGGGGCTTCTTCTCAGTGTCTCTGACATAGGGTTTCACTGTCCCGGGAAAGTCTCTGCTAACACCCTGCAGAGCGCTGTGCCCAATCTACAGAAACGTCTTGCGGTATCTCCTACAGGGAAAGTGCCAGGAGGGAATTGTCGAGCTTGTTCTCAGTGTCTCTGAGAATTGCTCTGATTATCCCTGTGACCTCTTTGCTAAGACTCTCCAGAGAGCCGTCCTCAAAACCAACACACATCTTGACATATCTCCCTCATTGATCGCAGTGTCTCCAGGAACGGCATTCAAGGAGCCAGGAACTTTTCTCCCTACACTGTCCATTGAGTTGTCCTCAAAACCAATATACATCCTGCTATATCTCCCACATGGAAAGTGCCAGGAGGGAGAAGTGGCGATTATGTTTAGACTTTCTCGGAACTGCTTCAAATCAACTAGATATCTTTGTGCTGTAAATCTCCCAACAGCCAAACGCAAAAGCAGCAAACATCTCGCTGTATGTCCCACATCCAAAGTGCCAAGAGAGAGCTTGCTCTCCCTGTCTTTGAGTACTGTTTTCGCTGTGCCGGTTACCTCTTTGCTAACATTCTCTTCAGCGCTGCAGGGAAACCAGGAACCACGTGGAGAAGGCACCCACACTGAAAGTGCCTGGAGGGAACATTGGGGCTTCTTCTCAGTGTCTCTGACATAGGGTTTCACTGTCCCGGGAAAGTCTCTGCTAACACCCTGCAGAGCGCTGTGCCCAATCTACAGAAACGTCTTGCGGTATCTCCTACAGGGAAAGTGCCAGGAGGGAATTGTCGAGCTTGTTCTCAGTGTCTCTGAGAATTGCTCTGATTATCCCTGTGACCTCTTTGCTAAGACTCTCCAGAGAGCCGTCCTCAAAACCAACACACATCTTGACATATCTCCCTCATTGATCGCAGTGTCTCCAGGAACGGCATTCAAGGAGCCAGGAACTTTTCTCCCTACACTGTCCATTGAGTTGTCCTCAAAACCAATATACATCCTGCTATATCTCCCACATGGAAAGTGCCAGGAGGGAGAAGTGGCGATTATGTTTAGACTTTCTCGGAACTGCTTCAAATCAACTAGATATCTTTGTGCTGTAAATCTCCCAACAGCCAAACGCAAAAGCAGCAAACATCTCGCTGTATGTCCCACATCCAAAGTGCCAAGAGAGAGCTTGCTCTCCCTGTCTTTGAGTACTGTTTTCGCTGTGCCGGTTACCTCTTTGCTAACATTCTCTTCAGCGCTGCAGGGAAACCAGGAACCACGTGGAGAAGGCACCCACACTGAAAGTGCCTGGAGGGAACATTGGGGCTTCTTCTCAGTGTCTCTGACATAGGGTTTCACTGTCCCGGGAAAGTCTCTGCTAACACCCTGCAGAGCGCTGTGCCCAATCTACAGAAACGTCTTGCGGTATCTCCTACAGGGAAAGTGCCAGGAGGGAACTGTCCATCTTGTTCTCAGTGTCTCTGAGAATTGCTCTGATTATCCCTGTGACCTCTTTGCTAAGACTCTCCAGAGAGCCGTCCTCAAAACCAACACACATCTTGACATATCTCCCACATTGATCGCAGTGTCTCCAGGAACGGCATTCAAGGAGCCAGGAACTTTTCTCCCTACACTGTCCATTGAGTTGTCCTCAAAACCAATATACATCCTGCTATATCTCCCACATGGAAAGTGCCAGGAGGGAGAAGTGGCGATTATGTTTAGACTTTCTCGGAACTGCTTCAAATCAACTAGATATCTTTGTGCTGTAAATCTCCCAACAGCCAAACGCAAAAGCAGCAAACATCTCGCTGTATGTCCCACATCCAAAGTGCCAAGAGAGAGCTTGCTCTCCCTGTCTTTGAGTACTGTTTTCGCTGTGCCGGTTACCTCTTTGCTAACATTCTCTTCAGCGCTGCAGGGAAACCAGGAACCACGTGGAGAAGGCACCCACACTGAAAGTGCCTGGAGGGAACATTGGGGCTTCTTCTCAGTGTCTCTGACATAGGGTTTCACTGTCCCGGGAAAGTCTCTGCTAACACCCTGCAGAGCGCTGTGCCCAATCTACAGAAACGTCTTGCGGTATCTCCTACAGGGAAAGTGCCAGGAGGGAACTGTCCATCTTGTTCTCAGTGTCTCTGAGAATTGCTCTGATTATCCCTGTGACCTCTTTGCTAAGACTCTCCAGAGAGCCGTCCTCAAAACCAACACACATCTTGACATATCTCCCACATTGATCGCAGTGTCTCCAGGAACGGCATTCAAGGAGCCAGGAACTTTTCTCCCTACACTGTCCATTGAGTTGTCCTCAAAACCAATATACATCCTGCTATATCTCCCACATGGAAAGTGCCAGGAGGGAGAAGTGGCGATTATGTTTAGACTTTCTCGGAACTGCTTCAAATCAACTAGATATCTTTGTGCTGTAAATCTCCCAACAGCCAAACGCAAAAGCAGCAAACATCTCGCTGTATGTCCCACATCCAAAGTGCCAAGAGAGAGCTTGCTCTCCCTGTCTTTGAGTACTGTTTTCGCTGTGCCGGTTACCTCTTTGCTAACATTCTCTTCAGCGCTGCAGGGAAACCAGGAACCACGTGGAGAAGGCACCCACACTGAAAGTGCCTGGAGGGAACATTGGGGCTTCTTCTCAGTGTCTCTGACATAGGGTTTCACTGTCCCGGGAAAGTCTCTGCTAACACCCTGCAGAGCGCTGTGCCCAATCTACAGAAACGTCTTGCGGTATCTCCTACAGGGAAAGTGCCAGGAGGGAACTGTCCATCTTGTTCTCAGTGTCTCTGAGAATTGCTCTGATTATCCCTGTGACCTCTTTGCTAAGACTCTCCAGAGAGCCGTCCTCAAAACCAACACACATCTTGACATATCTCCCACATTGATCGCAGTGTCTCCAGGAACGGCATTCAAGGAGCCAGGAACTTTTCTCCCTACACTGTCCATTGAGTTGTCCTCAAAACCAATATACATCCTGCTATATCTCCCACATGGAAAGTGCCAGGAGGGAGAAGTGGCGATTATGTTTAGACTTTCTCGGAACTGCTTCAAATCAACTAGATATCTTTGTGCTGTAAATCTCCCAACAGCCAAACGCAAAAGCAGCAAACATCTCGCTGTATGTCCCACATCCAAAGTGCCAAGAGAGAGCTTGCTCTCCCTGTCTTTGAGTACTGTTTTCGCTGTGCCGGTTACCTCTTTGCTAACATTCTCTTCAGCGCTGCAGGGAAACCAGGAACCACGTGGAGAAGGCACCCACACTGAAAGTGCCTGGAGGGAACATTGGGGCTTCTTCTCAGTGTCTCTGACATAGGGTTTCACTGTCCCGGGAAAGTCTCTGCTAACACCCTGCAGAGCGCTGTGCCCAATCTACAGAAACGTCTTGCGGTATCTCCTACAGGGAAAGTGCCAGGAGGGAACTGTCGAGCTTGTTCTCAGTGTCTCTGAGAATTGCTCTGATTATCCCTGTGACCTCTTTGCTAAGACTCTCCAGAGAGCCGTCCTCAAAACCAACACACATCTTGACATATCTCCCTCATTGATCGCAGTGTCTCCAGGAACGGCATTCAAGGAGCCAGGAACTTTTCTCCCTACACTGTCCATTGAGTTGTCCTCAAAACCAATATACATCCTGCTATATCTCCCACATGGAAAGTGCCAGGAGGGAGAAGTGGCGATTATGTTTAGACTTTCTCGGAACTGCTTCAAATCAACTAGATATCTTTGTGCTGTAAATCTCCCAACAGCCAAACGCAAAAGCAGCAAACATCTCGCTGTATGTCCCACATCCAAAGTGCCAAGAGAGAGCTTGCTCTCCCTGTCTTTGAGTACTGTTTTCGCTGTGCCGGTTACCTCTTTGCTAACATTCTCTTCAGCGCTGCAGGGAAACCAGGAACCACGTGGAGAAGGCACCCACACTGAAAGTGCCTGGAGGGAACATTGGGGCTTCTTCTCAGTGTCTCTGACATAGGGTTTCACTGTCCCGGGAAAGTCTCTGCTAACACCCTGCAGAGCGCTGTGCCCAATCTACAGAAACGTCTTGCGGTATCTCCTACAGGGAAAGTGCCAGGAGGGAACTGTCCATCTTGTTCTCAGTGTCTCTGAGAATTGCTCTGATTATCCCTGTGACCTCTTTGCTAAGACTCTCCAGAGAGCCGTCCTCAAAACAAACACACATCTTGACATATCTCCCACATTGATCGCAGTGTCTCCAGGAACGGCATTCAAGGAGCCAGGAACTTTTCTCCCTACACTGTCCATTGAGTTGTCCTCAAAACCAATATACATCCTGCTATATCTCCCACATGGAAAGTGCCAGGAGGGAGAAGTGGCGATTATGTTTAGACTTTCTCGGAACTGCTTCAAATCAACTAGATATCTTTGTGCTGTAAATCTCCCAACAGCCAAACGCAAAAGCAGCAAACATCTCGCTGTATGTCCCACATCCAAAGTGCCAAGAGAGAGCTTGCTCTCCCTGTCTTTGAGTACTGTTTTCGCTGTGCCGGTTACCTCTTTGCTAACATTCTCTTCAGCGCTGCAGGGAAACCAGGAACCACGTGGAGAAGGCACCCACACTGAAAGTGCCTGGAGGGAACATTGGGGCTTCTTCTCAGTGTCTCTGACATAGGGTTTCACTGTCCCGGGAAAGTCTCTGCTAACACCCTGCAGAGCGCTGTGCCCAATCTACAGAAACGTCTTGCGGTATCTCCTACAGGGAAAGTGCCAGGAGGGAATTGTCGAGCTTGTTCTCAGTGTCTCTGAGAATTGCTCTGATTATCCCTGTGACCTCTTTGCTAAGACTCTCCAGAGAGCCGTCCTCAAAACAAACACACATCTTGACATATCTCCCTCATTGATCGCAGTGTCTCCAGGAACGGCATTCAAGGAGCCAGGAACTTTTCTCCCTACACTGTCCATTGAGTTGTCCTCAAAACCAATATACATCCTGCTATATCTCCCACATGGAAAGTGCCAGGAGGGAGAAGTGGCGATTATGTTTAGACTTTCTCGGAACTGCTTCAAATCAACTAGATATCTTTGTGCTGTAAATCTCCCAACAGCCAAACGCAAAAGCAGCAAACATCTCGCTGTATGTCCCACATCCAAAGTGCCAAGAGAGAGCTTGCTCTCCCTGTCTTTGAGTACTGTTTTCGCTGTGCCGGTTACCTCTTTGCTAACATTCTCTTCAGCGCTGCAGGGAAACCAGGAACCACGTGGAGAAGGCACCCACACTGAAAGTGCCTGGAGGGAACATTGGGGCTTCTTCTCAGTGTCTCTGACATAGGGTTTCACTGTCCCGGGAAAGTCTCTGCTAACACCCTGCAGAGCGCTGTGCCCAATCTACAGAAACGTCTTGCGGTATCTCCTACAGGGAAAGTGCCAGGAGGGAACTGTCCATCTTGTTCTCAGTGTCTCTGAGAATTGCTCTGATTATCCCTGTGACCTCTTTGCTAAGACTCTCCAGAGAGCCGTCCTCAAAACAAACACACATCTTGACATATCTCCCACATTGATCGCAGTGTCTCCAGGAACGGCATTCAAGGAGCCAGGAACTTTTCTCCCTACACTGTCCATTGAGTTGTCCTCAAAACCAATATACATCCTGCTATATCTCCCACATGGAAAGTGCCAGGAGGGAGAAGTGGCGATTATGTTTAGACTTTCTCGGAACTGCTTCAAATCAACTAGATATCTTTGTGCTGTAAATCTCCCAACAGCCAAACGCAAAAGCAGCAAACATCTCGCTGTATGTCCCACATCCAAAGTGCCAAGAGAGAGCTTGCTCTCCCTGTCTTTGAGTACTGTTTTCGCTGTGCCGGTTACCTCTGCTAACATTCTCTTCAGCGCTGCAGGGAAACCAGGAACCACGTGGAGAAGGCACCCACACTGAAAGTGCCTGGAGGGAACATTGGGGCTTCTTCTCAGTGTCTCTGACATAGGGTTTCACTGTCCCGGGAAAGTCTCTGCTAACACCCTGCAGAGCGCTGTGCCCAATCTACAGAAACGTCTTGCGGTATCTCCTACAGGGAAAGTGCCAGGAGGGAACTGTCCATCTTGTTCTCAGTGTCTCTGAGAATTGCTCTGATTATCCCTGTGACCTCTTTGCTAAGACTCTCCAGAGAGCCGTCCTCAAAACCAACACACATCTTGACATATCTCCCTCATTGATCGCAGTGTCTCCAGGAACGGCATTCAAGGAGCCAGGAACTTTTCTCCCTACACTGTCCATTGAGTTGTCCTCAAAACCAATATACATCCTGCTATATCTCCCACATGGAAAGTGCCAGGAGGGAGAAGTGGCGATTATGTTTAGACTTTCTCGGAACTGCTTCAAATCAACTAGATATCTTTGTGCTGTAAATCTCCCAACAGCCAAACGCAAAAGCAGCAAACATCTCGCTGTATGTCCCACATCCAAAGTGCCAAGAGAGAGCTTGCTCTCCCTGTCTTTGAGTACTGTTTTCGCTGTGCCGGTTACCTCTTTGCTAACATTCTCTTCAGCGCTGCAGGGAAACCAGGAACCACGTGGAGAAGGCACCCACACTGAAAGTGCCTGGAGGGAACATTGGGGCTTCTTCTCAGTGTCTCTGACATAGGGTTTCACTGTCCCGGGAAAGTCTCTGCTAACACCCTGCAGAGCGCTGTGCCCAATCTACAGAAACGTCTTGCGGTATCTCCTACAGGGAAAGTGCCAGGAGGGAATTGTCGAGCTTGTTCTCAGTGTCTCTGAGAATTGCTCTGATTATCCCTGTGACCTCTTTGCTAAGACTCTCCAGAGAGCCGTCCTCAAAACCAACACACATCTTGACATATCTCCCACATTGATCGCAGTGTCTCCAGGAACGGCATTCAAGGAGCCAGGAACTTTTCTCCCTACACTGTCCATTGAGTTGTCCTCAAAACCAATATACATCCTGCTATATCTCCCACATGGAAAGTGCCAGGAGGGAGAAGTGGCGATTATGTTTAGACTTTCTCGGAACTGCTTCAAATCAACTAGATATCTTTGTGCTGTAAATCTCCCAACAGCCAAACGCAAAAGCAGCAAACATCTCGCTGTATGTCCCACATCCAAAGTGCCAAGAGAGAGCTTGCTCTCCCTGTCTTTGAGTACTGTTTTCGCTGTGCCGGTTACCTCTTTGCTAACATTCTCTTCAGCGCTGCAGGGAAACCAGGAACCACGTGGAGAAGGCACCCACACTGAAAGTGCCTGGAGGGAACATTGGGGCTTCTTCTCAGTGTCTCTGACATAGGGTTTCACTGTCCCGGGAAAGTCTCTGCTAACACCCTGCAGAGCGCTGTGCCCAATCTACAGAAACGTCTTGCGGTATCTCCTACAGGGAAAGTGCCAGGAGGGAATTGTCGAGCTTGTTCTCAGTGTCTCTGAGAATTGCTCTGATTATCCCTGTGACCTCTTTGCTAAGACTCTCCAGAGAGCCGTCCTCAAAACCAACACACATCTTGACATATCTCCCACATTGATCGCAGTGTCTCCAGGAACGGCATTCAAGGAGCCAGGAACTTTTCTCCCTACACTGTCCATTGAGTTGTCCTCAAAACCAATATACATCCTGCTATATCTCCCACATGGAAAGTGCCAGGAGGGAGAAGTGGCGATTATGTTTAGACTTTCTCGGAACTGCTTCAAATCAACTAGATATCTTTGTGCTGTAAATCTCCCAACAGCCAAACGCAAAAGCAGCAAACATCTCGCTGTATGTCCCACATCCAAAGTGCCAAGAGAGAGCTTGCTCTCCCTGTCTTTGAGTACTGTTTTCGCTGTGCCGGTTACCTCTTTGCTAACATTCTCTTCAGCGCTGCAGGGAAACCAGGAACCACGTGGAGAAGGCACCCACACTGAAAGTGCCTGGAGGGAACATTGGGGCTTCTTCTCAGTGTCTCTGACATAGGGTTTCACTGTCCCGGGAAAGTCTCTGCTAACACCCTGCAGAGCGCTGTGCCCAATCTACAGAAACGTCTTGCGGTATCTCCTACAGGGAAAGTGCCAGGAGGGAACTGTCCATCTTGTTCTCAGTGTCTCTGAGAATTGCTCTGATTATCCCTGTGACCTTTTTGCTAAGACTCTCCAGAGAGCCGTCCTCAAAACCAACACACATCTTGACATATCTCCCTCATTGATCGCAGTGTCTCCAGGAACGGCATTCAAGGAGCCAGGAACTTTTCTCCCTACACTGTCCATTGAGTTGTCCTCAAAACCAATATACATCCTGCTATATCTCCCACATGGAAAGTGCCAGGAGGGAGAAGTGGAGATTATGTTTAGACTTCCTCGGAACTGCTTCAAATCAACTAGATACCTTTGTGCTGTAAATCTCCCAACAGCCAAACGCAAAAGCAGCAAACATCTCGCTGTATGTCCCACATCCAAAGTGCCAAGAGAGAGCTTGCTCTCCCTGTCTTTGAGTACTGTTTTCGCTGTGCCGGTTACCTCTTTGCTAACATTCTCTTCAGCGCTGCAGGGAAACCAGGAACCACGTGGAGAAGGCACCCACACTGAAAGTGCCTGGAGGGAACATTGGGGCTTCTTCTCAGTGTCTCTGACATAGGGTTTCACTGTCCCGGGAAAGTCTCTGCTAACACCCTGCAGAGCGCTGTGCCCAATCTACAGAAACGTCTTGCGGTATCTCCTACAGGGAAAGTGCCAGGAGGGAACTGTCCATCTTGTTCTCAGTGTCTCTGAGAATTGCTCTGATTATCCCTGTGACCTCTTTGCTAAGACTCTCCAGAGAGCCGTCCTCAAAACCAACACACATCTTGACATATCTCCCACATTGATCGCAGTGTCTCCAGGAACGGCATTCAAGGAGCCAGGAACTTTTCTCCCTACACTGTCCATTGAGTTGTCCTCAAAACCAATATACATCCTGCTATATCTCCCACATGGAAAGTGCCAGGAGGGAGAAGTGGCGATTATGTTTAGACTTTCTCGGAACTGCTTCAAATCAACTAGATATCTTTGTGCTGTAAATCTCCCAACAGCCAAACGCAAAAGCAGCAAACATCTCGCTGTATGTCCCACATCCAAAGTGCCAAGAGAGAGCTTGCTCTCCCTGTCTTTGAGTACTGTTTTCGCTGTGCCGGTTACCTCTTTGCTAACATTCTCTTCAGCGCTGCAGGGAAACCAGGAACCACGTGGAGAAGGCACCCACACTGAAAGTGCCTGGAGGGAACATTGGGGCTTCTTCTCAGTGTCTCTGACATAGGGTTTCACTGTCCCGGGAAAGTCTCTGCTAACACCCTGCAGAGCGCTGTGCCCAATCTACAGAAACGTCTTGCGGTATCTCCTACAGGGAAAGTGCCAGGAGGGAATTGTCGAGCTTGTTCTCAGTGTCTCTGAGAATTGCTCTGATTATCCCTGTGACCTCTTTGCTAAGACTCTCCAGAGAGCCGTCCTCAAAACCAACACACATCTTGACATATCTCCCACATTGATCGCAGTGTCTCCAGGAACGGCATTCAAGGAGCCAGGAACTTTTCTCCCTACACTGTCCATTGAGTTGTCCTCAAAACCAATATACATCCTGCTATATCTCCCACATGGAAAGTGCCAGGAGGGAGAAGTGGCGATTATGTTTAGACTTTCTCGGAACTGCTTCAAATCAACTAGATATCTTTGTGCTGTAAATCTCCCAACAGCCAAACGCAAAAGCAGCAAACATCTCGCTGTATGTCCCACATCCAAAGTGCCAAGAGAGAGCTTGCTCTCCCTGTCTTTGAGTACTGTTTTCGCTGTGCCGGTTACCTCTTTGCTAACATTCTCTTCAGCGCTGCAGGGAAACCAGGAACCACGTGGAGAAGGCACCCACACTGAAAGTGCCTGGAGGGAACATTGGGGCTTCTTCTCAGTGTCTCTGACATAGGGTTTCACTGTCCCGGGAAAGTCTCTGCTAACACCCTGCAGAGCGCTGTGCCCAATCTACAGAAACGTCTTGCGGTATCTCCTACAGGGAAAGTGCCAGGAGGGAACTGTCCATCTTGTTCTCAGTGTCTCTGAGAATTGCTCTGATTATCCCTGTGACCTTTTTGCTAAGACTCTCCAGAGAGCCGTCCTCAAAACCAACACACATCTTGACATATCTCCCTCATTGATCGCAGTGTCTCCAGGAACGGCATTCAAGGAGCCAGGAACTTTTCTCCCTACACTGTCCATTGAGTTGTCCTCAAAACCAATATACATCCTGCTATATCTCCCACATGGAAAGTGCCAGGAGGGAGAAGTGGAGATTATGTTTAGACTTCCTCGGAACTGCTTCAAATCAACTAGATACCTTTGTGCTGTAAATCTCCCAACAGCCAAACGCAAAAGCAGCAAACATCTCGCTGTATGTCCCACATCCAAAGTGCCAAGAGAGAGCTTGCTCTCCCTGTCTTTGAGTACTGTTTTCGCTGTGCCGGTTACCTCTTTGCTAACATTCTCTTCAGCGCTGCAGGGAAACCAGGAACCACGTGGAGAAGGCACCCACACTGAAAGTGCCTGGAGGGAACATTGGGGCTTCTTCTCAGTGTCTCTGACATAGGGTTTCACTGTCCCGGGAAAGTCTCTGCTAACACCCTGCAGAGCGCTGTGCCCAATCTACAGAAACGTCTTGCGGTATCTCCTACAGGGAAAGTGCCAGGAGGGAACTGTCCATCTTGTTCTCAGTGTCTCTGAGAATTGCTCTGATTATCCCTGTGACCTCTTTGCTAAGACTCTCCAGAGAGCCGTCCTCAAAACCAACACACATCTTGACATATCTCCCACATTGATCGCAGTGTCTCCAGGAACGGCATTCAAGGAGCCAGGAACTTTTCTCCCTACACTGTCCATTGAGTTGTCCTCAAAACCAATATACATCCTGCTATATCTCCCACATGGAAAGTGCCAGGAGGGAGAAGTGGCGATTATGTTTAGACTTTCTCGGAACTGCTTCAAATCAACTAGATATCTTTGTGCTGTAAATCTCCCAACAGCCAAACGCAAAAGCAGCAAACATCTCGCTGTATGTCCCACATCCAAAGTGCCAAGAGAGAGCTTGCTCTCCCTGTCTTTGAGTACTGTTTTCGCTGTGCCGGTTACCTCTTTGCTAACATTCTCTTCAGCGCTGCAGGGAAACCAGGAACCACGTGGAGAAGGCACCCACACTGAAAGTGCCTGGAGGGAACATTGGGGCTTCTTCTCAGTGTCTCTGACATAGGGTTTCACTGTCCCGGGAAAGTCTCTGCTAACACCCTGCAGAGCGCTGTGCCCAATCTACAGAAACGTCTTGCGGTATCTCCTACAGGGAAAGTGCCAGGAGGGAATTGTCGAGCTTGTTCTCAGTGTCTCTGAGAATTGCTCTGATTATCCCTGTGACCTCTTTGCTAAGACTCTCCAGAGAGCCGTCCTCAAAACCAACACACATCTTGACATATCTCCCACATTGATCGCAGTGTCTCCAGGAACGGCATTCAAGGAGCCAGGAACTTTTCTCCCTACACTGTCCATTGAGTTGTCCTCAAAACCAATATACATCCTGCTATATCTCCCACATGGAAAGTGCCAGGAGGGAGAAGTGGCGATTATGTTTAGACTTTCTCGGAACTGCTTCAAATCAACTAGATATCTTTGTGCTGTAAATCTCCCAACAGCCAAACGCAAAAGCAGCAAACATCTCGCTGTATGTCCCACATCCAAAGTGCCAAGAGAGAGCTTGCTCTCCCTGTCTTTGAGTACTGTTTTCGCTGTGCCGGTTACCTCTTTGCTAACATTCTCTTCAGCGCTGCAGGGAAACCAGGAACCACGTGGAGAAGGCACCCACACTGAAAGTGCCTGGAGGGAACATTGGGGCTTCTTCTCAGTGTCTCTGACATAGGGTTTCACTGTCCCGGGAAAGTCTCTGCTAACACCCTGCAGAGCGCTGTGCCCAATCTACAGAAACGTCTTGCGGTATCTCCTACAGGGAAAGTGCCAGGAGGGAACTGTCCATCTTGTTCTCAGTGTCTCTGAGAATTGCTCTGATTATCCCTGTGACCTTTTTGCTAAGACTCTCCAGAGAGCCGTCCTCAAAACCAACACACATCTTGACATATCTCCCTCATTGATCGCAGTGTCTCCAGGAACGGCATTCAAGGAGCCAGGAACTTTTCTCCCTACACTGTCCATTGAGTTGTCCTCAAAACCAATATACATCCTGCTATATCTCCCACATGGAAAGTGCCAGGAGGGAGAAGTGGAGATTATGTTTAGACTTCCTCGGAACTGCTTCAAATCAACTAGATACCTTTGTGCTGTAAATCTCCCAACAGCCAAACGCAAAAGCAGCAAACATCTCGCTGTATGTCCCACATCCAAAGTGCCAAGAGAGAGCTTGCTCTCCCTGTCTTTGAGTACTGTTTTCGCTGTGCCGGTTACCTCTTTGCTAACATTCTCTTCAGCGCTGCAGGGAAACCAGGAACCACGTGGAGAAGGCACCCACACTGAAAGTGCCTGGAGGGAACATTGGGGCTTCTTCTCAGTGTCTCTGACATAGGGTTTCACTGTCCCGGGAAAGTCTCTGCTAACACCCTGCAGAGCGCTGTGCCCAATCTACAGAAACGTCTTGCGGTATCTCCTACAGGGAAAGTGCCAGGAGGGAACTGTCCATCTTGTTCTCAGTGTCTCTGAGAATTGCTCTGATTATCCCTGTGACCTCTTTGCTAAGACTCTCCAGAGAGCCGTCCTCAAAACCAACACACATCTTGACATATCTCCCACATTGATCGCAGTGTCTCCAGGAACGGCATTCAAGGAGCCAGGAACTTTTCTCCCTACACTGTCCATTGAGTTGTCCTCAAAACCAATATACATCCTGCTATATCTCCCACATGGAAAGTGCCAGGAGGGAGAAGTGGCGATTATGTTTAGACTTTCTCGGAACTGCTTCAAATCAACTAGATATCTTTGTGCTGTAAATCTCCCAACAGCCAAACGCAAAAGCAGCAAACATCTCGCTGTATGTCCCACATCCAAAGTGCCAAGAGAGAGCTTGCTCTCCCTGTCTTTGAGTACTGTTTTCGCTGTGCCGGTTACCTCTTTGCTAACATTCTCTTCAGCGCTGCAGGGAAACCAGGAACCACGTGGAGAAGGCACCCACACTGAAAGTGCCTGGAGGGAACATTGGGGCTTCTTCTCAGTGTCTCTGACATAGGGTTTCACTGTCCCGGGAAAGTCTCTGCTAACACCCTGCAGAGCGCTGTGCCCAATCTACAGAAACGTCTTGCGGTATCTCCTACAGGGAAAGTGCCAGGAGGGAATTGTCGAGCTTGTTCTCAGTGTCTCTGAGAATTGCTCTGATTATCCCTGTGACCTCTTTGCTAAGACTCTCCAGAGAGCCGTCCTCAAAACCAACACACATCTTGACATATCTCCCACATTGATCGCAGTGTCTCCAGGAACGGCATTCAAGGAGCCAGGAACTTTTCTCCCTACACTGTCCATTGAGTTGTCCTCAAAACCAATATACATCCTGCTATATCTCCCACATGGAAAGTGCCAGGAGGGAGAAGTGGCGATTATGTTTAGACTTTCTCGGAACTGCTTCAAATCAACTAGATATCTTTGTGCTGTAAATCTCCCAACAGCCAAACGCAAAAGCAGCAAACATCTCGCTGTATGTCCCACATCCAAAGTGCCAAGAGAGAGCTTGCTCTCCCTGTCTTTGAGTACTGTTTTCGCTGTGCCGGTTACCTCTTTGCTAACATTCTCTTCAGCGCTGCAGGGAAACCAGGAACCACGTGGAGAAGGCACCCACACTGAAAGTGCCTGGAGGGAACATTGGGGCTTCTTCTCAGTGTCTCTGACATAGGGTTTCACTGTCCCGGGAAAGTCTCTGCTAACACCCTGCAGAGCGCTGTGCCCAATCTACAGAAACGTCTTGCGGTATCTCCTACAGGGAAAGTGCCAGGAGGGAACTGTCCATCTTGTTCTCAGTGTCTCTGAGAATTGCTCTGATTATCCCTGTGACCTTTTTGCTAAGACTCTCCAGAGAGCCGTCCTCAAAACCAACACACATCTTGACATATCTCCCTCATTGATCGCAGTGTCTCCAGGAACGGCATTCAAGGAGCCAGGAACTTTTCTCCCTACACTGTCCATTGAGTTGTCCTCAAAACCAATATACATCCTGCTATATCTCCCACATGGAAAGTGCCAGGAGGGAGAAGTGGAGATTATGTTTAGACTTCCTCGGAACTGCTTCAAATCAACTAGATACCTTTGTGCTGTAAATCTCCCAACAGCCAAACGCAAAAGCAGCAAACATCTCGCTGTATGTCCCACATCCAAAGTGCCAAGAGAGAGCTTGCTCTCCCTGTCTTTGAGTACTGTTTTCGCTGTGCCGGTTACCTCTTTGCTAACATTCTCTTCAGCGCTGCAGGGAAACCAGGAACCACGTGGAGAAGGCACCCACACTGAAAGTGCCTGGAGGGAACATTGGGGCTTCTTCTCAGTGTCTCTGACATAGGGTTTCACTGTCCCGGGAAAGTCTCTGCTAACACCCTGCAGAGCGCTGTGCCCAATCTACAGAAACGTCTTGCGGTATCTCCTACAGGGAAAGTGCCAGGAGGGAATTGTCGAGCTTGTTCTCAGTGTCTCTGAGAATTGCTCTGATTATCCCTGTGACCTCTTTGCTAAGACTCTCCAGAGAGCCGTCCTCAAAACCAACACACATCTTGACATATCTCCCACATTGATCGCAGTGTCTCCAGGAACGGCATTCAAGGAGCCAGGAACTTTTCTCCCTACACTGTCCATTGAGTTGTCCTCAAAACCAATATACATCCTGCTATATCTCCCACATGGAAAGTGCCAGGAGGGAGAAGTGGCGATTATGTTTAGACTTTCTCGGAACTGCTTCAAATCAACTAGATATCTTTGTGCTGTAAATCTCCCAACAGCCAAACGCAAAAGCAGCAAACATCTCGCTGTATGTCCCACATCCAAAGTGCCAAGAGAGAGCTTGCTCTCCCTGTCTTTGAGTACTGTTTTCGCTGTGCCGGTTACCTCTTTGCTAACATTCTCTTCAGCGCTGCAGGGAAACCAGGAACCACGTGGAGAAGGCACCCACACTGAAAGTGCCTGGAGGGAACATTGGGGCTTCTTCTCAGTGTCTCTGACATAGGGTTTCACTGTCCCGGGAAAGTCTCTGCTAACACCCTGCAGAGCGCTGTGCCCAATCTACAGAAACGTCTTGCGGTATCTCCTACAGGGAAAGTGCCAGGAGGGAATTGTCGAGCTTGTTCTCAGTGTCTCTGAGAATTGCTCTGATTATCCCTGTGACCTCTTTGCTAAGACTCTCCAGAGAGCCGTCCTCAAAACCAACACACATCTTGACATATCTCCCACATTGATCGCAGTGTCTCCAGGAACGGCATTCAAGGAGCCAGGAACTTTTCTCCCTACACTGTCCATTGAGTTGTCCTCAAAACCAATATACATCCTGCTATATCTCCCACATGGAAAGTGCCAGGAGGGAGAAGTGGCGATTATGTTTAGACTTTCTCGGAACTGCTTCAAATCAACTAGATATCTTTGTGCTGTAAATCTCCCAACAGCCAAACGCAAAAGCAGCAAACATCTCGCTGTATGTCCCACATCCAAAGTGCCAAGAGAGAGCTTGCTCTCCCTGTCTTTGAGTACTGTTTTCGCTGTGCCGGTTACCTCTTTGCTAACATTCTCTTCAGCGCTGCAGGGAAACCAGGAACCACGTGGAGAAGGCACCCACACTGAAAGTGCCTGGAGGGAACATTGGGGCTTCTTCTCAGTGTCTCTGACATAGGGTTTCACTGTCCCGGGAAAGTCTCTGCTAACACCCTGCAGAGCGCTGTGCCCAATCTACAGAAACGTCTTGCGGTATCTCCTACAGGGAAAGTGCCAGGAGGGAACTGTCCATCTTGTTCTCAGTGTCTCTGAGAATTGCTCTGATTATCCCTGTGACCTTTTTGCTAAGACTCTCCAGAGAGCCGTCCTCAAAACCAACACACATCTTGACATATCTCCCTCATTGATCGCAGTGTCTCCAGGAACGGCATTCAAGGAGCCAGGAACTTTTCTCCCTACACTGTCCATTGAGTTGTCCTCAAAACCAATATACATCCTGCTATATCTCCCACATGGAAAGTGCCAGGAGGGAGAAGTGGAGATTATGTTTAGACTTCCTCGGAACTGCTTCAAATCAACTAGATACCTTTGTGCTGTAAATCTCCCAACAGCCAAACGCAAAAGCAGCAAACATCTCGCTGTATGTCCCACATCCAAAGTGCCAAGAGAGAGCTTGCTCTCCCTGTCTTTGAGTACTGTTTTCGCTGTGCCGGTTACCTCTTTGCTAACATTCTCTTCAGCGCTGCAGGGAAACCAGGAACCACGTGGAGAAGGCACCCACACTGAAAGTGCCTGGAGGGAACATTGGGGCTTCTTCTCAGTGTCTCTGACATAGGGTTTCACTGTCCCGGGAAAGTCTCTGCTAACACCCTGCAGAGCGCTGTGCCCAATCTACAGAAACGTCTTGCGGTATCTCCTACAGGGAAAGTGCCAGGAGGGAATTGTCGAGCTTGTTCTCAGTGTCTCTGAGAATTGCTCTGATTATCCCTGTGACCTCTTTGCTAAGACTCTCCAGAGAGCCGTCCTCAAAACCAACACACATCTTGACATATCTCCCACATTGATCGCAGTGTCTCCAGGAACGGCATTCAAGGAGCCAGGAACTTTTCTCCCTACACTGTCCATTGAGTTGTCCTCAAAACCAATATACATCCTGCTATATCTCCCACATGGAAAGTGCCAGGAGGGAGAAGTGGCGATTATGTTTAGACTTTCTCGGAACTGCTTCAAATCAACTAGATATCTTTGTGCTGTAAATCTCCCAACAGCCAAACGCAAAAGCAGCAAACATCTCGCTGTATGTCCCACATCCAAAGTGCCAAGAGAGAGCTTGCTCTCCCTGTCTTTGAGTACTGTTTTCGCTGTGCCGGTTACCTCTTTGCTAACATTCTCTTCAGCGCTGCAGGGAAACCAGGAACCACGTGGAGAAGGCACCCACACTGAAAGTGCCTGGAGGGAACATTGGGGCTTCTTCTCAGTGTCTCTGACATAGGGTTTCACTGTCCCGGGAAAGTCTCTGCTAACACCCTGCAGAGCGCTGTGCCCAATCTACAGAAACGTCTTGCGGTATCTCCTACAGGGAAAGTGCCAGGAGGGAACTGTCCATCTTGTTCTCAGTGTCTCTGAGAATTGCTCTGATTATCCCTGTGACCTCTTTGCTAAGACTCTCCAGAGAGCCGTCCTCAAAACCAACACACATCTTGACATATCTCCCACATTGATCGCAGTGTCTCCAGGAACGGCATTCAAGGAGCCAGGAACTTTTCTCCCTACACTGTCCATTGAGTTGTCCTCAAAACCAATATACATCCTGCTATATCTCCCACATGGAAAGTGCCAGGAGGGAGAAGTGGCGATTATGTTTAGACTTTCTCGGAACTGCTTCAAATCAACTAGATATCTTTGTGCTGTAAATCTCCCAACAGCCAAACGCAAAAGCAGCAAACATCTCGCTGTATGTCCCACATCCAAAGTGCCAAGAGAGAGCTTGCTCTCCCTGTCTTTGAGTACTGTTTTCGCTGTGCCGGTTACCTCTGCTAACATTCTCTTCAGCGCTGCAGGGAAACCAGGAACCACGTGGAGAAGGCACCCACACTGAAAGTGCCTGGAGGGAACATTGGGGCTTCTTCTCAGTGTCTCTGACATAGGGTTTCACTGTCCCGGGAAAGTCTCTGCTAACACCCTGCAGAGCGCTGTGCCCAATCTACAGAAACGTCTTGCGGTATCTCCTACAGGGAAAGTGCCAGGAGGGAACTGTCCATCTTGTTCTCAGTGTCTCTGAGAATTGCTCTGATTATCCCTGTGACCTCTTTGCTAAGACTCTCCAGAGAGCCGTCCTCAAAACCAACACACATCTTGACATATCTCCCACATTGATCGCAGTGTCTCCAGGAACGGCATTCAAGGAGCCAGGAACTTTTCTCCCTACACTGTCCATTGAGTTGTCCTCAAAACCAAGATACATCCTGCTATATCTCCCACATGGAAAGTGCCAGGAGGGAGAAGTGGCGATTATGTTTAGACTTTCTCGGAACTGCTTCAAATCAACTAGATATCTTTGTGCTGTAAATCTCCCAACAGCCAAACGCAAAAGCAGCAAACATCTCGCTGTATGTCCCACATCCAAAGTGCCAAGAGAGAGCTTGCTCTCCCTGTCTTTGAGTACTGTTTTCGCTGTGCCGGTTACCTCTTTGCTAACATTCTCTTCAGCGCTGCAGGGAAACCAGGAACCACGTGGAGAAGGCACCCACACTGAAAGTGCCTGGAGGGAACATTGGGGCTTCTTCTCAGTGTCTCTGACATAGGGTTTCACTGTCCCGGGAAAGTCTCTGCTAACACCCTGCAGAGCGCTGTGCCCAATCTACAGAAACGTCTTGCGGTATCTCCTACAGGGAAAGTGCCAGGAGGGAATTGTCGAGCTTGTTCTCAGTGTCTCTGAGAATTGCTCTGATTATCCCTGTGACCTCTTTGCTAAGACTCTCCAGAGAGCCGTCCTCAAAACCAACACACATCTTGACATATCTCCCACATTGATCGCAGTGTCTCCAGGAACGGCATTCAAGGAGCCAGGAACTTTTCTCCCTACACTGTCCATTGAGTTGTCCTCAAAACCAAGATACATCCTGCTATATCTCCCACATGGAAAGTGCCAGGAGGGAGAAGTGGCGATTATGTTTAGACTTTCTCGGAACTGCTTCAAATCAACTAGATATCTTTGTGCTGTAAATCTCCCAACAGCCAAACGCAAAAGCAGCAAACATCTCGCTGTATGTCCCACATCCAAAGTGCCAAGAGAGAGCTTGCTCTCCCTGTCTTTGAGTACTGTTTTCACTGTCCCGGTTACCTCTTTGCTAACATTCTCTTCAGCGCTGCAGGGAAACCAGGAACCACGTGGAGAAGGCACCCACACTGAAAGTGCCTGGAGGGAACATTGGGGCTTCTTCTCAGTGTCTCTGACATAGGGTTTCACTGTCCCGGGAAAGTCTCTGCTAACACCCTGCAGAGCGCTGTGTCCAATCTACAGAAACGTCTTGCGGTATCTCCTACAGGGAAAGTGCCAGGAGGGAACTGTCCATCTTGTTCTCAGTGTCTCTGAGAATTGCTCTGATTATCCCTGTGACCTCTTTGCTAAGACTCTCCAGAGAGCCGTCCTCAAAACCAACACACATCTTGACATATCTCCCACATTGATCGCAGTGTCTCCAGGAACGGCATTCAAGGAGCCAGGAACTTTTCTCCCTACACTGTCCATTGAGTTGTCCTCAAAACCAATATACATCCTGCTATATCTCCCACATGGAAAGTGCCAGGAGGGAGAAGTGGCGATTATGTTTAGACTTTCTCGGAACTGCTTCAAATCAACTAGATATCTTTGTGCTGTAAATCTCCCAACAGCCAAACGCAAAAGCAGCAAACATCTCGCTGTATGTCCCACATCCAAAGTGCCAAGAGAGAGCTTGCTCTCCCTGTCTTTGAGTACTGTTTTCACTGTCCCGGTTACCTCTTTGCTAACATTCTCTTCAGCGCTGCAGGGAAACCAGGAACCACGTGGAGAAGGCACCCACACTGAAAGTGCCTGGAGGGAACATTGGGGCTTCTTCTCAGTGTCTCTGACATAGGGTTTCACTGTCCCGGGAAAGTCTCTGCTAACACCCTGCAGAGCGCTGTGCCCAATCTACAGAAACGTCTTGCGGTATCTCCTACAGGGAAAGTGCCAGGAGGGAATTGTCGAGCTTGTTCTCAGTGTCTCTGAGAATTGCTCTGATTATCCCTGTGACCTCTTTGCTAAGACTCTCCAGAGAGCCGTCCTCAAAACCAACACACATCTTGACATATCTCCCACATTGATCGCAGTGTCTCCAGGAACGGCATTCAAGGAGCCAGGAACTTTTCTCCCTACACTGTCCATTGAGTTGTCCTCAAAACCAATATACATCCTGCTATATCTCCCACATGGAAAGTGCCAGGAGGGAGAAGTGGCGATTATGTTTAGACTTTCTCGGAACTGCTTCAAATCAACTAGATATCTTTGTGCTGTAAATCTCCCAACAGCCAAACGCAAAAGCAGCAAACATCTCGCTGTATGTCCCACATCCAAAGTGCCAAGAGAGAGCTTGCTCTCCCTGTCTTTGAGTACTGTTTTCGCTGTGCCGGTTACCTCTTTGCTAACATTCTCTTCAGCGCTGCAGGGAAACCAGGAACCACGTGGAGAAGGCACCCACACTGAAAGTGCCTGGAGGGAACATTGGGGCTTCTTCTCAGTGTCTCTGACATAGGGTTTCACTGTCCCGGGAAAGTCTCTGCTAACACCCTGCAGAGCGCTGTGCCCAATCTACAGAAACGTCTTGCGGTATCTCCTACAGGGAAAGTGCCAGGAGGGAACTGTCCATCTTGTTCTCAGTGTCTCTGAGAATTGCTCTGATTATCCCTGTGACCTTTTTGCTAAGACTCTCCAGAGAGCCGTCCTCAAAACCAACACACATCTTGACATATCTCCCTCATTGATCGCAGTGTCTCCAGGAACGGCATTCAAGGAGCCAGGAACTTTTCTCCCTACACTGTCCATTGAGTTGTCCTCAAAACCAATATACATCCTGCTATATCTCCCACATGGAAAGTGCCAGGAGGGAGAAGTGGAGATTATGTTTAGACTTCCTCGGAACTGCTTCAAATCAACTAGATACCTTTGTGCTGTAAATCTCCCAACAGCCAAACGCAAAAGCAGCAAACATCTCGCTGTATGTCCCACATCCAAAGTGCCAAGAGAGAGCTTGCTCTCCCTGTCTTTGAGTACTGTTTTCGCTGTGCCGGTTACCTCTTTGCTAACATTCTCTTCAGCGCTGCAGGGAAACCAGGAACCACGTGGAGAAGGCACCCACACTGAAAGTGCCTGGAGGGAACATTGGGGCTTCTTCTCAGTGTCTCTGACATAGGGTTTCACTGTCCCGGGAAAGTCTCTGCTAACACCCTGCAGAGCGCTGTGCCCAATCTACAGAAACGTCTTGCGGTATCTCCTACAGGGAAAGTGCCAGGAGGGAACTGTCCATCTTGTTCTCAGTGTCTCTGAGAATTGCTCTGATTATCCCTGTGACCTCTTTGCTAAGACTCTCCAGAGAGCCGTCCTCAAAACCAACACACATCTTGACATATCTCCCACATTGATCGCAGTGTCTCCAGGAACGGCATTCAAGGAGCCAGGAACTTTTCTCCCTACACTGTCCATTGAGTTGTCCTCAAAACCAATATACATCCTGCTATATCTCCCACATGGAAAGTGCCAGGAGGGAGAAGTGGCGATTATGTTTAGACTTTCTCGGAACTGCTTCAAATCAACTAGATATCTTTGTGCTGTAAATCTCCCAACAGCCAAACGCAAAAGCAGCAAACATCTCGCTGTATGTCCCACATCCAAAGTGCCAAGAGAGAGCTTGCTCTCCCTGTCTTTGAGTACTGTTTTCGCTGTGCCGGTTACCTCTTTGCTAACATTCTCTTCAGCGCTGCAGGGAAACCAGGAACCACGTGGAGAAGGCACCCACACTGAAAGTGCCTGGAGGGAACATTGGGGCTTCTTCTCAGTGTCTCTGACATAGGGTTTCACTGTCCCGGGAAAGTCTCTGCTAACACCCTGCAGAGCGCTGTGCCCAATCTACAGAAACGTCTTGCGGTATCTCCTACAGGGAAAGTGCCAGGAGGGAATTGTCGAGCTTGTTCTCAGTGTCTCTGAGAATTGCTCTGATTATCCCTGTGACCTCTTTGCTAAGACTCTCCAGAGAGCCGTCCTCAAAACCAACACACATCTTGACATATCTCCCACATTGATCGCAGTGTCTCCAGGAACGGCATTCAAGGAGCCAGGAACTTTTCTCCCTACACTGTCCATTGAGTTGTCCTCAAAACCAATATACATCCTGCTATATCTCCCACATGGAAAGTGCCAGGAGGGAGAAGTGGCGATTATGTTTAGACTTTCTCGGAACTGCTTCAAATCAACTAGATATCTTTGTGCTGTAAATCTCCCAACAGCCAAACGCAAAAGCAGCAAACATCTCGCTGTATGTCCCACATCCAAAGTGCCAAGAGAGAGCTTGCTCTCCCTGTCTTTGAGTACTGTTTTCGCTGTGCCGGTTACCTCTGCTAACATTCTCTTCAGCGCTGCAGGGAAACCAGGAACCACGTGGAGAAGGCACCCACACTGAAAGTGCCTGGAGGGAACATTGGGGCTTCTTCTCAGTGTCTCTGACATAGGGTTTCACTGTCCCGGGAAAGTCTCTGCTAACACCCTGCAGAGCGCTGTGCCCAATCTACAGAAACGTCTTGCGGTATCTCCTACAGGGAAAGTGCCAGGAGGGAACTGTCCATCTTGTTCTCAGTGTCTCTGAGAATTGCTCTGATTATCCCTGTGACCTCTTTGCTAAGACTCTCCAGAGAGCCGTCCTCAAAACCAACACACATCTTGACATATCTCCCACATTGATCGCAGTGTCTCCAGGAACGGCATTCAAGGAGCCAGGAACTTTTCTCCCTACACTGTCCATTGAGTTGTCCTCAAAACCAATATACATCCTGCTATATCTCCCACATGGAAAGTGCCAGGAGGGAGAAGTGGAGATTATGTTTAGACTTCCTCGGAACTGCTTCAAATCAACTAGATACCTTTGTGCTGTAAATCTCCCAACAGCCAAACGCAAAAGCAGCAAACATCTCGCTGTATGTCCCACATCCAAAGTGCCAAGAGAGAGCTTGCTCTCCCTGTCTTTGAGTACTGTTTTCGCTGTGCCGGTTACCTCTTTGCTAACATTCTCTTCAGCGCTGCAGGGAAACCAGGAACCACGTGGAGAAGGCACCCACACTGAAAGTGCCTGGAGGGAACATTGGGGCTTCTTCTCAGTGTCTCTGACATAGGGTTTCACTGTCCCGGGAAAGTCTCTGCTAACACCCTGCAGAGCGCTGTGCCCAATCTACAGAAACGTCTTGCGGTATCTCCTACAGGGAAAGTGCCAGGAGGGAATTGTCGAGCTTGTTCTCAGTGTCTCTGAGAATTGCTCTGATTATCCCTGTGACCTCTTTGCTAAGACTCTCCAGAGAGCCGTCCTCAAAACCAACACACATCTTGACATATCTCCCACATTGATCGCAGTGTCTCCAGGAACGGCATTCAAGGAGCCAGGAACTTTTCTCCCTACACTGTCCATTGAGTTGTCCTCAAAACCAATATACATCCTGCTATATCTCCCACATGGAAAGTGCCAGGAGGGAGAAGTGGCGATTATGTTTAGACTTTCTCGGAACTGCTTCAAATCAACTAGATATCTTTGTGCTGTAAATCTCCCAACAGCCAAACGCAAAAGCAGCAAACATCTCGCTGTATGTCCCACATCCAAAGTGCCAAGAGAGAGCTTGCTCTCCCTGTCTTTGAGTACTGTTTTCGCTGTGCCGGTTACCTCTTTGCTAACATTCTCTTCAGCGCTGCAGGGAAACCAGGAACCACGTGGAGAAGGCACCCACACTGAAAGTGCCTGGAGGGAACATTGGGGCTTCTTCTCAGTGTCTCTGACATAGGGTTTCACTGTCCCGGGAAAGTCTCTGCTAACACCCTGCAGAGCGCTGTGCCCAATCTACAGAAACGTCTTGCGGTATCTCCTACAGGGAAAGTGCCAGGAGGGAACTGTCCATCTTGTTCTCAGTGTCTCTGAGAATTGCTCTGATTATCCCTGTGACCTCTTTGCTAAGACTCTCCAGAGAGCCGTCCTCAAAACCAACACACATCTTGACATATCTCCCACATTGATCGCAGTGTCTCCAGGAACGGCATTCAAGGAGCCAGGAACTTTTCTCCCTACACTGTCCATTGAGTTGTCCTCAAAACCAATATACATCCTGCTATATCTCCCACATGGAAAGTGCCAGGAGGGAGAAGTGGCGATTATGTTTAGACTTTCTCGGAACTGCTTCAAATCAACTAGATATCTTTGTGCTGTAAATCTCCCAACAGCCAAACGCAAAAGCAGCAAACATCTCGCTGTATGTCCCACATCCAAAGTGCCAAGAGAGAGCTTGCTCTCCCTGTCTTTGAGTACTGTTTTCGCTGTGCCGGTTACCTCTGCTAACATTCTCTTCAGCGCTGCAGGGAAACCAGGAACCACGTGGAGAAGGCACCCACACTGAAAGTGCCTGGAGGGAACATTGGGGCTTCTTCTCAGTGTCTCTGACATAGGGTTTCACTGTCCCGGGAAAGTCTCTGCTAACACCCTGCAGAGCGCTGTGCCCAATCTACAGAAACGTCTTGCGGTATCTCCTACAGGGAAAGTGCCAGGAGGGAACTGTCCATCTTGTTCTCAGTGTCTCTGAGAATTGCTCTGATTATCCCTGTGACCTCTTTGCTAAGACTCTCCAGAGAGCCGTCCTCAAAACCAACACACATCTTGACATATCTCCCACATTGATCGCAGTGTCTCCAGGAACGGCATTCAAGGAGCCAGGAACTTTTCTCCCTACACTGTCCATTGAGTTGTCCTCAAAACCAAGATACATCCTGCTATATCTCCCACATGGAAAGTGCCAGGAGGGAGAAGTGGCGATTATGTTTAGACTTTCTCGGAACTGCTTCAAATCAACTAGATATCTTTGTGCTGTAAATCTCCCAACAGCCAAACGCAAAAGCAGCAAACATCTCGCTGTATGTCCCACATCCAAAGTGCCAAGAGAGAGCTTGCTCTCCCTGTCTTTGAGTACTGTTTTCGCTGTGCCGGTTACCTCTTTGCTAACATTCTCTTCAGCGCTGCAGGGAAACCAGGAACCACGTGGAGAAGGCACCCACACTGAAAGTGCCTGGAGGGAACATTGGGGCTTCTTCTCAGTGTCTCTGACATAGGGTTTCACTGTCCCGGGAAAGTCTCTGCTAACACCCTGCAGAGCGCTGTGCCCAATCTACAGAAACGTCTTGCGGTATCTCCTACAGGGAAAGTGCCAGGAGGGAATTGTCGAGCTTGTTCTCAGTGTCTCTGAGAATTGCTCTGATTATCCCTGTGACCTCTTTGCTAAGACTCTCCAGAGAGCCGTCCTCAAAACCAACACACATCTTGACATATCTCCCACATTGATCGCAGTGTCTCCAGGAACGGCATTCAAGGAGCCAGGAACTTTTCTCCCTACACTGTCCATTGAGTTGTCCTCAAAACCAAGATACATCCTGCTATATCTCCCACATGGAAAGTGCCAGGAGGGAGAAGTGGCGATTATGTTTAGACTTTCTCGGAACTGCTTCAAATCAACTAGATATCTTTGTGCTGTAAATCTCCCAACAGCCAAACGCAAAAGCAGCAAACATCTCGCTGTATGTCCCACATCCAAAGTGCCAAGAGAGAGCTTGCTCTCCCTGTCTTTGAGTACTGTTTTCGCTGTGCCGGTTACCTCTTTGCTAACATTCTCTTCAGCGCTGCAGGGAAACCAGGAACCACGTGGAGAAGGCACCCACACTGAAAGTGCCTGGAGGGAACATTGGGGCTTCTTCTCAGTGTCTCTGACATAGGGTTTCACTGTCCCGGGAAAGTCTCTGCTAACACCCTGCAGAGCGCTGTGCCCAATCTACAGAAACGTCTTGCGGTATCTCCTACAGGGAAAGTGCCAGGAGGGAACTGTCCATCTTGTTCTCAGTGTCTCTGAGAATTGCTCTGATTATCCCTGTGACCTCTTTGCTAAGACTCTCCAGAGAGCCGTCCTCAAAACCAACACACATCTTGACATATCTCCCACATTGATCGCAGTGTCTCCAGGAACGGCATTCAAGGAGCCAGGAACTTTTCTCCCTACACTGTCCATTGAGTTGTCCTCAAAACCAAGATACATCCTGCTATATCTCCCACATGGAAAGTGCCAGGAGGGAGAAGTGGCGATTATGTTTAGACTTTCTCGGAACTGCTTCAAATCAACTAGATATCTTTGTGCTGTAAATCTCCCAACAGCCAAACGCAAAAGCAGCAAACATCTCGCTGTATGTCCCACATCCAAAGTGCCAAGAGAGAGCTTGCTCTCCCTGTCTTTGAGTACTGTTTTCGCTGTGCCGGTTACCTCTTTGCTAACATTCTCTTCAGCGCTGCAGGGAAACCAGGAACCACGTGGAGAAGGCACCCACACTGAAAGTGCCTGGAGGGAACATTGGGGCTTCTTCTCAGTGTCTCTGACATAGGGTTTCACTGTCCCGGGAAAGTCTCTGCTAACACCCTGCAGAGCGCTGTGCCCAATCTACAGAAACGTCTTGCGGTATCTCCTACAGGGAAAGTGCCAGGAGGGAACTGTCCATCTTGTTCTCAGTGTCTCTGAGAATTGCTCTGATTATCCCTGTGACCTCTTTGCTAAGACTCTCCAGAGAGCCGTCCTCAAAACCAACACACATCTTGACATATCTCCCACATTGATCGCAGTGTCTCCAGGAACGGCATTCAAGGAGCCAGGAACTTTTCTCCCTACACTGTCCATTGAGTTGTCCTCAAAACCAAGATACATCCTGCTATATCTCCCACATGGAAAGTGCCAGGAGGGAGAAGTGGCGATTATGTTTAGACTTTCTCGGAACTGCTTCAAATCAACTAGATATCTTTGTGCTGTAAATCTCCCAACAGCCAAACGCAAAAGCAGCAAACATCTCGCTGTATGTCCCACATCCAAAGTGCCAAGAGAGAGCTTGCTCTCCCTGTCTTTGAGTACTGTTTTCGCTGTGCCGGTTACCTCTTTGCTAACATTCTCTTCAGCGCTGCAGGGAAACCAGGAACCACGTGGAGAAGGCACCCACACTGAAAGTGCCTGGAGGGAACATTGGGGCTTCTTCTCAGTGTCTCTGACATAGGGTTTCACTGTCCCGGGAAAGTCTCTGCTAACACCCTGCAGAGCGCTGTGCCCAATCTACAGAAACGTCTTGCGGTATCTCCTACAGGGAAAGTGCCAGGAGGGAATTGTCGAGCTTGTTCTCAGTGTCTCTGAGAATTGCTCTGATTATCCCTGTGACCTCTTTGCTAAGACTCTCCAGAGAGCCGTCCTCAAAACCAACACACATCTTGACATATCTCCCACATTGATCGCAGTGTCTCCAGGAACGGCATTCAAGGAGCCAGGAACTTTTCTCCCTACACTGTCCATTGAGTTGTCCTCAAAACCAAGATACATCCTGCTATATCTCCCACATGGAAAGTGCCAGGAGGGAGAAGTGGCGATTATGTTTAGACTTTCTCGGAACTGCTTCAAATCAACTAGATATCTTTGTGCTGTAAATCTCCCAACAGCCAAACGCAAAAGCAGCAAACATCTCGCTGTATGTCCCACATCCAAAGTGCCAAGAGAGAGCTTGCTCTCCCTGTCTTTGAGTACTGTTTTCGCTGTGCCGGTTACCTCTTTGCTAACATTCTCTTCAGCGCTGCAGGGAAACCAGGAACCACGTGGAGAAGGCACCCACACTGAAAGTGCCTGGAGGGAACATTGGGGCTTCTTCTCAGTGTCTCTGACATAGGGTTTCACTGTCCCGGGAAAGTCTCTGCTAACACCCTGCAGAGCGCTGTGCCCAATCTACAGAAACGTCTTGCGGTATCTCCTACAGGGAAAGTGCCAGGAGGGAACTGTCCATCTTGTTCTCAGTGTCTCTGAGAATTGCTCTGATTATCCCTGTGACCTCTTTGCTAAGACTCTCCAGAGAGCCGTCCTCAAAACCAACACACATCTTGACATATCTCCCACATTGATCGCAGTGTCTCCAGGAACGGCATTCAAGGAGCCAGGAACTTTTCTCCCTACACTGTCCATTGAGTTGTCCTCAAAACCAATATACATCCTGCTATATCTCCCACATGGAAAGTGCCAGGAGGGAGAAGTGGCGATTATGTTTAGACTTTCTCGGAACTGCTTCAAATCAACTAGATATCTTTGTGCTGTAAATCTCCCAACAGCCAAACGCAAAAGCAGCAAACATCTCGCTGTATGTCCCACATCCAAAGTGCCAAGAGAGAGCTTGCTCTCCCTGTCTTTGAGTACTGTTTTCGCTGTGCCGGTTACCTCTTTGCTAACATTCTCTTCAGCGCTGCAGGGAAACCAGGAACCACGTGGAGAAGGCACCCACACTGAAAGTGCCTGGAGGGAACATTGGGGCTTCTTCTCAGTGTCTCTGACATAGGGTTTCACTGTCCCGGGAAAGTCTCTGCTAACACCCTGCAGAGCGCTGTGCCCAATCTACAGAAACGTCTTGCGGTATCTCCTACAGGGAAAGTGCCAGGAGGGAATTGTCGAGCTTGTTCTCAGTGTCTCTGAGAATTGCTCTGATTATCCCTGTGACCTCTTTGCTAAGACTCTCCAGAGAGCCGTCCTCAAAACCAACACACATCTTGACATATCTCCCACATTGATCGCAGTGTCTCCAGGAACGGCATTCAAGGAGCCAGGAACTTTTCTCCCTACACTGTCCATTGAGTTGTCCTCAAAACCAAGATACATCCTGCTATATCTCCCACATGGAAAGTGCCAGGAGGGAGAAGTGGCGATTATGTTTAGACTTTCTCGGAACTGCTTCAAATCAACTAGATATCTTTGTGCTGTAAATCTCCCAACAGCCAAACGCAAAAGCAGCAAACATCTCGCTGTATGTCCCACATCCAAAGTGCCAAGAGAGAGCTTGCTCTCCCTGTCTTTGAGTACTGTTTTCGCTGTGCCGGTTACCTCTTTGCTAACATTCTCTTCAGCGCTGCAGGGAAACCAGGAACCACGTGGAGAAGGCACCCACACTGAAAGTGCCTGGAGGGAACATTGGGGCTTCTTCTCAGTGTCTCTGACATAGGGTTTCACTGTCCCGGGAAAGTCTCTGCTAACACCCTGCAGAGCGCTGTGCCCAATCTACAGAAACGTCTTGCGGTATCTCCTACAGGGAAAGTGCCAGGAGGGAACTGTCCATCTTGTTCTCAGTGTCTCTGAGAATTGCTCTGATTATCCCTGTGACCTCTTTGCTAAGACTCTCCAGAGAGCCGTCCTCAAAACCAACACACATCTTGACATATCTCCCACATTGATCGCAGTGTCTCCAGGAACGGCATTCAAGGAGCCAGGAACTTTTCTCCCTACACTGTCCATTGAGTTGTCCTCAAAACCAATATACATCCTGCTATATCTCCCACATGGAAAGTGCCAGGAGGGAGAAGTGGAGATTATGTTTAGACTTCCTCGGAACTGCTTCAAATCAACTAGATACCTTTGTGCTGTAAATCTCCCAACAGCCAAACGCAAAAGCAGCAAACATCTCGCTGTATGTCCCACATCCAAAGTGCCAAGAGAGAGCTTGCTCTCCCTGTCTTTGAGTACTGTTTTCGCTGTGCCGGTTACCTCTTTGCTAACATTCTCTTCAGCGCTGCAGGGAAACCAGGAACCACGTGGAGAAGGCACCCACACTGAAAGTGCCTGGAGGGAACATTGGGGCTTCTTCTCAGTGTCTCTGACATAGGGTTTCACTGTCCCGGGAAAGTCTCTGCTAACACCCTGCAGAGCGCTGTGCCCAATCTACAGAAACGTCTTGCGGTATCTCCTACAGGGAAAGTGCCAGGAGGGAATTGTCGAGCTTGTTCTCAGTGTCTCTGAGAATTGCTCTGATTATCCCTGTGACCTCTTTGCTAAGACTCTCCAGAGAGCCGTCCTCAAAACCAACACACATCTTGACATATCTCCCACATTGATCGCAGTGTCTCCAGGAACGGCATTCAAGGAGCCAGGAACTTTTCTCCCTACACTGTCCATTGAGTTGTCCTCAAAACCAATATACATCCTGCTATATCTCCCACATGGAAAGTGCCAGGAGGGAGAAGTGGCGATTATGTTTAGACTTTCTCGGAACTGCTTCAAATCAACTAGATATCTTTGTGCTGTAAATCTCCCAACAGCCAAACGCAAAAGCAGCAAACATCTCGCTGTATGTCCCACATCCAAAGTGCCAAGAGAGAGCTTGCTCTCCCTGTCTTTGAGTACTGTTTTCGCTGTGCCGGTTACCTCTTTGCTAACATTCTCTTCAGCGCTGCAGGGAAACCAGGAACCACGTGGAGAAGGCACCCACACTGAAAGTGCCTGGAGGGAACATTGGGGCTTCTTCTCAGTGTCTCTGACATAGGGTTTCACTGTCCCGGGAAAGTCTCTGCTAACACCCTGCAGAGCGCTGTGCCCAATCTACAGAAACGTCTTGCGGTATCTCCTACAGGGAAAGTGCCAGGAGGGAACTGTCCATCTTGTTCTCAGTGTCTCTGAGAATTGCTCTGATTATCCCTGTGACCTCTTTGCTAAGACTCTCCAGAGAGCCGTCCTCAAAACAAACACACATCTTGACATATCTCCCACATTGATCGCAGTGTCTCCAGGAACGGCATTCAAGGAGCCAGGAACTTTTCTCCCTACACTGTCCATTGAGTTGTCCTCAAAACCAATATACATCCTGCTATATCTCCCACATGGAAAGTGCCAGGAGGGAGAAGTGGCGATTATGTTTAGACTTTCTCGGAACTGCTTCAAATCAACTAGATATCTTTGTGCTGTAAATCTCCCAACAGCCAAACGCAAAAGCAGCAAACATCTCGCTGTATGTCCCACATCCAAAGTGCCAAGAGAGAGCTTGCTCTCCCTGTCTTTGAGTACTGTTTTCGCTGTGCCGGTTACCTCTTTGCTAACATTCTCTTCAGCGCTGCAGGGAAACCAGGAACCACGTGGAGAAGGCACCCACACTGAAAGTGCCTGGAGGGAACATTGGGGCTTCTTCTCAGTGTCTCTGACATAGGGTTTCACTGTCCCGGGAAAGTCTCTGCTAACACCCTGCAGAGCGCTGTGCCCAATCTACAGAAACGTCTTGCGGTATCTCCTACAGGGAAAGTGCCAGGAGGGAATTGTCGAGCTTGTTCTCAGTGTCTCTGAGAATTGCTCTGATTATCCCTGTGACCTCTTTGCTAAGACTCTCCAGAGAGCCGTCCTCAAAACCAACACACATCTTGACATATCTCCCTCATTGATCGCAGTGTCTCCAGGAACGGCATTCAAGGAGCCAGGAACTTTTCTCCCTACACTGTCCATTGAGTTGTCCTCAAAACCAATATACATCCTGCTATATCTCCCACATGGAAAGTGCCAGGAGGGAGAAGTGGCGATTATGTTTAGACTTTCTCGGAACTGCTTCAAATCAACTAGATATCTTTGTGCTGTAAATCTCCCAACAGCCAAACGCAAAAGCAGCAAACATCTCGCTGTATGTCCCACATCCAAAGTGCCAAGAGAGAGCTTGCTCTCCCTGTCTTTGAGTACTGTTTTCACTGTCCCGGTTACCTCTTTGCTAACATTCTCTTCAGCGCTGCAGGGAAACCAGGAACCACGTGGAGAAGGCACCCACACTGAAAGTGCCTGGAGGGAACATTGGGGCTTCTTCTCAGTGTCTCTGACATAGGGTTTCACTGTCCCGGGAAAGTCTCTGCTAACACCCTGCAGAGCGCTGTGCCCAATCTACAGAAACGTCTTGCGGTATCTCCTACAGGGAAAGTGCCAGGAGGGAACTGTCCATCTTGTTCTCAGTGTCTCTGAGAATTGCTCTGATTATCCCTGTGACCTCTTTGCTAAGACTCTCCAGAGAGCCGTCCTCAAAACCAACACACATCTTGACATATCTCCCACATTGATCGCAGTGTCTCCAGGAACGGCATTCAAGGAGCCAGGAACTTTTCTCCCTACACTGTCCATTGAGTTGTCCTCAAAACCAATATACATCCTGCTATATCTCCCACATGGAAAGTGCCAGGAGGGAGAAGTGGCGATTATGTTTAGACTTTCTCGGAACTGCTTCAAATCAACTAGATATCTTTGTGCTGTAAATCTCCCAACAGCCAAACGCAAAAGCAGCAAACATCTCGCTGTATGTCCCACATCCAAAGTGCCAAGAGAGAGCTTGCTCTCCCTGTCTTTGAGTACTGTTTTCGCTGTGCCGGTTACCTCTTTGCTAACATTCTCTTCAGCGCTGCAGGGAAACCAGGAACCACGTGGAGAAGGCACCCACACTGAAAGTGCCTGGAGGGAACATTGGGGCTTCTTCTCAGTGTCTCTGACATAGGGTTTCACTGTCCCGGGAAAGTCTCTGCTAACACCCTGCAGAGCGCTGTGCCCAATCTACAGAAACGTCTTGCGGTATCTCCTACAGGGAAAGTGCCAGGAGGGAACTGTCCATCTTGTTCTCAGTGTCTCTGAGAATTGCTCTGATTATCCCTGTGACCTCTTTGCTAAGACTCTCCAGAGAGCCGTCCTCAAAACCAACACACATCTTGACATATCTCCCACATTGATCGCAGTGTCTCCAGGAACGGCATTCAAGGAGCCAGGAACTTTTCTCCCTACACTGTCCATTGAGTTGTCCTCAAAACCAATATACATCCTGCTATATCTCCCACATGGAAAGTGCCAGGAGGGAGAAGTGGCGATTATGTTTAGACTTTCTCGGAACTGCTTCAAATCAACTAGATATCTTTGTGCTGTAAATCTCCCAACAGCCAAACGCAAAAGCAGCAAACATCTCGCTGTATGTCCCACATCCAAAGTGCCAAGAGAGAGCTTGCTCTCCCTGTCTTTGAGTACTGTTTTCGCTGTGCCGGTTACCTCTTTGCTAACATTCTCTTCAGCGCTGCAGGGAAACCAGGAACCACGTGGAGAAGGCACCCACACTGAAAGTGCCTGGAGGGAACATTGGGGCTTCTTCTCAGTGTCTCTGACATAGGGTTTCACTGTCCCGGGAAAGTCTCTGCTAACACCCTGCAGAGCGCTGTGCCCAATCTACAGAAACGTCTTGCGGTATCTCCTACAGGGAAAGTGCCAGGAGGGAATTGTCGAGCTTGTTCTCAGTGTCTCTGAGAATTGCTCTGATTATCCCTGTGACCTCTTTGCTAAGACTCTCCAGAGAGCCGTCCTCAAAACCAACACACATCTTGACATATCTCCCACATTGATCGCAGTGTCTCCAGGAACGGCATTCAAGGAGCCAGGAACTTTTCTCCCTACACTGTCCATTGAGTTGTCCTCAAAACCAAGATACATCCTGCTATATCTCCCACATGGAAAGTGCCAGGAGGGAGAAGTGGCGATTATGTTTAGACTTTCTCGGAACTGCTTCAAATCAACTAGATATCTTTGTGCTGTAAATCTCCCAACAGCCAAACGCAAAAGCAGCAAACATCTCGCTGTATGTCCCACATCCAAAGTGCCAAGAGAGAGCTTGCTCTCCCTGTCTTTGAGTACTGTTTTCGCTGTCCCGGTTACCTCTTTGCTAACATTCTCTTCAGCGCTGCAGGGAAACCAGGAACCACGTGGAGAAGGCACCCACACTGAAAGTGCCTGGAGGGAACATTGGGGCTTCTTCTCAGTGTCTCTGACATAGGGTTTCACTGTCCCGGGAAAGTCTCTGCTAACACCCTGCAGAGCGCTGTGCCCAATCTACAGAAACGTCTTGCGGTATCTCCTACAGGGAAAGTGCCAGGAGGGAACTGTCCATCTTGTTCTCAGTGTCTCTGAGAATTGCTCTGATTATCCCTGTGACCTTTTTGCTAAGACTCTCCAGAGAGCCGTCCTCAAAACCAACACACATCTTGACATATCTCCCTCATTGATCGCAGTGTCTCCAGGAACGGCATTCAAGGAGCCAGGAACTTTTCTCCCTACACTGTCCATTGAGTTGTCCTCAAAACCAATATACATCCTGCTATATCTCCCACATGGAAAGTGCCAGGAGGGAGAAGTGGAGATTATGTTTAGACTTCCTCGGAACTGCTTCAAATCAACTAGATACCTTTGTGCTGTAAATCTCCCAACAGCCAAACGCAAAAGCAGCAAACATCTCGCTGTATGTCCCACATCCAAAGTGCCAAGAGAGAGCTTGCTCTCCCTGTCTTTGAGTACTGTTTTCGCTGTGCCGGTTACCTCTTTGCTAACATTCTCTTCAGCGCTGCAGGGAAACCAGGAACCACGTGGAGAAGGCACCCACACTGAAAGTGCCTGGAGGGAACATTGGGGCTTCTTCTCAGTGTCTCTGACATAGGGTTTCACTGTCCCGGGAAAGTCTCTGCTAACACCCTGCAGAGCGCTGTGCCCAATCTACAGAAACGTCTTGCGGTATCTCCTACAGGGAAAGTGCCAGGAGGGAATTGTCGAGCTTGTTCTCAGTGTCTCTGAGAATTGCTCTGATTATCCCTGTGACCTCTTTGCTAAGACTCTCCAGAGAGCCGTCCTCAAAACCAACACACATCTTGACATATCTCCCACATTGATCGCAGTGTCTCCAGGAACGGCATTCAAGGAGCCAGGAACTTTTCTCCCTACACTGTCCATTGAGTTGTCCTCAAAACCAATATACATCCTGCTATATCTCCCACATGGAAAGTGCCAGGAGGGAGAAGTGGCGATTATGTTTAGACTTTCTCGGAACTGCTTCAAATCAACTAGATATCTTTGTGCTGTAAATCTCCCAACAGCCAAACGCAAAAGCAGCAAACATCTCGCTGTATGTCCCACATCCAAAGTGCCAAGAGAGAGCTTGCTCTCCCTGTCTTTGAGTACTGTTTTCGCTGTGCCGGTTACCTCTTTGCTAACATTCTCTTCAGCGCTGCAGGGAAACCAGGAACCACGTGGAGAAGGCACCCACACTGAAAGTGCCTGGAGGGAACATTGGGGCTTCTTCTCAGTGTCTCTGACATAGGGTTTCACTGTCCCGGGAAAGTCTCTGCTAACACCCTGCAGAGCGCTGTGCCCAATCTACAGAAACGTCTTGCGGTATCTCCTACAGGGAAAGTGCCAGGAGGGAACTGTCCATCTTGTTCTCAGTGTCTCTGAGAATTGCTCTGATTATCCCTGTGACCTCTTTGCTAAGACTCTCCAGAGAGCCGTCCTCAAAACCAACACACATCTTGACATATCTCCCACATTGATCGCAGTGTCTCCAGGAACGGCATTCAAGGAGCCAGGAACTTTTCTCCCTACACTGTCCATTGAGTTGTCCTCAAAACCAATATACATCCTGCTATATCTCCCACATGGAAAGTGCCAGGAGGGAGAAGTGGCGATTATGTTTAGACTTTCTCGGAACTGCTTCAAATCAACTAGATATCTTTGTGCTGTAAATCTCCCAACAGCCAAACGCAAAAGCAGCAAACATCTCGCTGTATGTCCCACATCCAAAGTGCCAAGAGAGAGCTTGCTCTCCCTGTCTTTGAGTACTGTTTTCGCTGTGCCGGTTACCTCTGCTAACATTCTCTTCAGCGCTGCAGGGAAACCAGGAACCACGTGGAGAAGGCACCCACACTGAAAGTGCCTGGAGGGAACATTGGGGCTTCTTCTCAGTGTCTCTGACATAGGGTTTCACTGTCCCGGGAAAGTCTCTGCTAACACCCTGCAGAGCGCTGTGCCCAATCTACAGAAACGTCTTGCGGTATCTCCTACAGGGAAAGTGCCAGGAGGGAACTGTCCATCTTGTTCTCAGTGTCTCTGAGAATTGCTCTGATTATCCCTGTGACCTCTTTGCTAAGACTCTCCAGAGAGCCGTCCTCAAAACCAACACACATCTTGACATATCTCCCACATTGATCGCAGTGTCTCCAGGAACGGCATTCAAGGAGCCAGGAACTTTTCTCCCTACACTGTCCATTGAGTTGTCCTCAAAACCAATATACATCCTGCTATATCTCCCACATGGAAAGTGCCAGGAGGGAGAAGTGGCGATTATGTTTAGACTTTCTCGGAACTGCTTCAAATCAACTAGATATCTTTGTGCTGTAAATCTCCCAACAGCCAAACGCAAAAGCAGCAAACATCTCGCTGTATGTCCCACATCCAAAGTGCCAAGAGAGAGCTTGCTCTCCCTGTCTTTGAGTACTGTTTTCGCTGTGCCGGTTACCTCTTTGCTAACATTCTCTTCAGCGCTGCAGGGAAACCAGGAACCACGTGGAGAAGGCACCCACACTGAAAGTGCCTGGAGGGAACATTGGGGCTTCTTCTCAGTGTCTCTGACATAGGGTTTCACTGTCCCGGGAAAGTCTCTGCTAACACCCTGCAGAGCGCTGTGCCCAATCTACAGAAACGTCTTGCGGTATCTCCTACAGGGAAAGTGCCAGGAGGGAATTGTCGAGCTTGTTCTCAGTGTCTCTGAGAATTGCTCTGATTATCCCTGTGACCTCTTTGCTAAGACTCTCCAGAGAGCCGTCCTCAAAACCAACACACATCTTGACATATCTCCCACATTGATCGCAGTGTCTCCAGGAACGGCATTCAAGGAGCCAGGAACTTTTCTCCCTACACTGTCCATTGAGTTGTCCTCAAAACCAAGATACATCCTGCTATATCTCCCACATGGAAAGTGCCAGGAGGGAGAAGTGGCGATTATGTTTAGACTTTCTCGGAACTGCTTCAAATCAACTAGATATCTTTGTGCTGTAAATCTCCCAACAGCCAAACGCAAAAGCAGCAAACATCTCGCTGTATGTCCCACATCCAAAGTGCCAAGAGAGAGCTTGCTCTCCCTGTCTTTGAGTACTGTTTTCGCTGTCCCGGTTACCTCTTTGCTAACATTCTCTTCAGCGCTGCAGGGAAACCAGGAACCACGTGGAGAAGGCACCCACACTGAAAGTGCCTGGAGGGAACATTGGGGCTTCTTCTCAGTGTCTCTGACATAGGGTTTCACTGTCCCGGGAAAGTCTCTGCTAACACCCTGCAGAGCGCTGTGCCCAATCTACAGAAACGTCTTGCGGTATCTCCTACAGGGAAAGTGCCAGGAGGGAATTGTCCATCTTGTTCTCAGTGTCTCTGAGAATTGCTCTGATTATCCCTGTGACCTCTTTGCTAAGACTCTCCAGAGAGCCGTCCTCAAAACAAACACACATCTTGACATATCTCCCACATTGATCGCAGTGTCTCCAGGAACGGCATTCAAGGAGCCAGGAACTTTTCTCCCTACACTGTCCATTGAGTTGTCCTCAAAACCAATATACATCCTGCTATATCTCCCACATGGAAAGTGCCAGGAGGGAGAAGTGGCGATTATGTTTAGACTTTCTCGGAACTGCTTCAAATCAACTAGATATCTTTGTGCTGTAAATCTCCCAACAGCCAAACGCAAAAGCAGCAAACATCTCGCTGTATGTCCCACATCCAAAGTGCCAAGAGAGAGCTTGCTCTCCCTGTCTTTGAGTACTGTTTTCGCTGTGCTGGTTACCTCTTTGCTAACATTCTCTTCAGCGCTGCAGGGAAACCAGGAACCACGTGGAGAAGGCACCCACACTGAAAGTGCCTGGAGGGAACATTGGGGCTTCTTCTCAGTGTCTCTGACATAGGGTTTCACTGTCCCGGGAAAGTCTCTGCTAACACCCTGCAGAGCGCTGTGCCCAATCTACAGAAACGTCTTGCGGTATCTCCTACAGGGAAAGTGCCAGGAGGGAACTGTCCATCTTGTTCTCAGTGTCTCTGAGAATTGCTCTGATTATCCCTGTGACCTCTTTGCTAAGACTCTCCAGAGAGCCGTCCTCAAAACCAACACACATCTTGACATATCTCCCACATTGATCGCAGTGTCTCCAGGAACGGCATTCAAGGAGCCAGGAACTTTTCTCCCTACACTGTCCATTGAGTTGTCCTCAAAACCAATATACATCCTGCTATATCTCCCACATGGAAAGTGCCAGGAGGGAGAAGTGGCGATTATGTTTAGACTTTCTCGGAACTGCTTCAAATCAACTAGATATCTTTGTGCTGTAAATCTCCCAACAGCCAAACGCAAAAGCAGCAAACATCTCGCTGTATGTCCCACATCCAAAGTGCCAAGAGAGAGCTTGCTCTCCCTGTCTTTGAGTACTGTTTTCGCTGTGCCGGTTACCTCTTTGCTAACATTCTCTTCAGCGCTGCAGGGAAACCAGGAACCACGTGGAGAAGGCACTGTGGAATAATTACTAAATTGGCCAAGAATACAAAAATACAGCATTGTTCACACATTAAGGAAAGTCATAAAATCGAGAGGCTTCTGAGGTAGAATACAGCCGCAGCTAGCACATGAAGAATGCAACATCTGTGATTCCCTGTACAAGGTTGTTTGCGAAACTACACGAGGGATGGAACGGAACACGCTTGTTCCGTGGCCTTCCCTTGTGACGAATAGCAGATAATGGGGATGAGATGGTACTACGGAACTGATAAGCGGCCTACACGCTACCCGAGCCAACATTTCGTCAAATGTTGATGAAATGCTGTCCTTTTGTGCGAACTTTGCTCACCACAATGTACCAAAACACACCTCCATCCCGGAGGCTATCCGCCCCCGAGGCGTGAACACTCCTCCTTGAATACATTAATCATAATAAAAGTACGTATGACTAAAGTCACTCAAACTCCACTTTGAAGATAAAAAAATAATATAAAAATAGCCCAAGAGAGAGGGGATGTCAGGGAAGACACCATCGCGAAGAATTCCACCGCTGATTTTCGGGATCAGTCGACGGGCTGAGCCTCTCTTCCCCCCCATAGGGACGCCTTTGGGTAAGACTTTGATTACACCGAGCGCTTTCTCGGGGACTTAGAAATTTCTCTAGAGAATCTCTACCCTACATTTATAGCCAGGCTGTATCGTTTATAATTTTGTCGCGCGTTTGTATACTTAGCAATATCTTTATTTGCACGTGCTTTGCAGACAGTGTATTTATCACCGGCAATCCAAAAGAACCTGTATATCTGTTGTTTAAATAAACTGCACTGTTTAAGTAGCTAGCCGTTTTGCTTTCTCACTGAACGCGACCAAAACTTGAGAGAGGCCGTGCTAGTTCAGGAGTACGACTAGACTGAAGGTGCAGTCCACTATTAGTGTATCCAAATCGTAATAGTTTAATACACATTAAACGCGATTGGACTGATAGTGCTGAATTGGGCATCACTCAGAATTTAAACCTAGCCGCACCTAGCCTCCCACCTCGGTGAGGAGTGTTAGAACGCAAGGGGGTTTATCTTCTGCCAAAACCGCTTGGCCCCGTTTCACGCAACAGAATTTGGCGTAGTCCGGCGGGATTGCCATGGATAAACTGCTGCAAAAATACGATTGTGCCCCTTCCCAGGCTGGGAAGGAGTGGGCCCAAAAATTTTGGAAGGATGAAGAGAAAGTGGTGGAACGTATTGAAGAGTGTCGGGTTTCACAGAAGCTCAGAGCGGGGAAAGGCAAGGGTGTGATTTGTGCTGTGTTAGGCGCCTGTTTATCTTGTGCACAACAAGAAGCTAGAGAAACCCCTGCTCCTAATCTGATTTCAGCTGTAGAATATGCAACCCTGAAATCGGAGAATGAGGTGCTGAAGTCATCATTAGCCTTGCAAAAGGAGACAGGAGAAAAATTAAGAACTCAAGTTGATAAGCTTGTGAGTGAGAATGAATGTTTAGGAAACCGGAATGCTCAACTTGGGAGTGAAAATCTCCAACTTAAAATGTTATTGGAAAGGGTGACTGGGCTCTTAGATAAAATGCAGCCCTCCACCCAGGTCCAACAGATTCGTAAGTTAATGTGTTATCCAAATTCCGGAACCCAGACCGGAGATTTTTTGTCTAATAGTGAGGATGACAAAGAAGATGAGGAGGAAAGGACTTTTACTTTGAAATCCCAAGTTTTTCCTTTACGTCCTCTGGTTAAAACTGAAACTGCGGTTGATGACGATGATGAAATTCACACCACTGTGCGTACCGTTCCATGGACACCAACCGAGTTAACAAAAATAAGGGAGAAATATTCGAGGCGACCAGAAGAGTCAGCTGTTGAGTACGTGTGGCGAGTTTCTTCTGAAGGGGGGGACAGAATTATGCTGAGTGAGGAAGAAGCAGGAGATTCTTGGGGACCAGGAGTGTTTTTAACAACTATTCCTGGTGGACCTCGCTGTCTTTTTAACCCCGTCGGTCAAGTAAGACCGAGCAGATTCCCTTTTCTTTTGTGTCTTACAGGATGGTCAGCATGGTTAGGCCGGCGAACTGTTGCCACCTCACAACGACTGAAGAGGGATGTGACTGGTATCTTAGGAACAGGACTGGGAGTCTTAAATAGTATAGATGCTGAGATACTTGCAAACAAACTAGTCACAACTACTAGTGATCTAGACAAATTAAAACATCCTCTACAGTCCTCTCTATCAGCACTGGGAAATCACCAATGGCTTTTATCGAATATATTGGCTCAGTGGGAGGAAACAGGTGAAAAAGACCATCAGCTGATCACAAATGCACTTGGTACAACCCAAAACAATGTTTCCTTGGCCCTTAGTTGTATCCAAGCCCAACTGTGGATGCAGTCTATGACAGCCGCAATTATAAGGGAAGGTGAAGAAGGCACCTTGCCCACCGAAATTCGAAAAGTAATATGGGATAATGCAATTGAGTTTGAGAGAAAATTTCAATCCTGGTGGTATCTGGTTAATTTCACCTATGATCCCACTGAGAGCAAAGCCACAGCTTTTGTCTTAACGATACGCAATGCCTCAGTATACAGCATATACCCAATCATCGCACTGGGGTTGAATCACCATGGAGCTATACTCCATCCGGTAGAGCATAGAGTGTGGGCACAACAAAACGAGAATAAATGGCAAACTGTTGATGTTGAAGCATGCATTTCACGAGATCAACAAGGATTCATTTGTGAGAGTAATACTCTCAAGGCACAAGACATTTGTCTTGACACCAACCAGAATGTTTGTCATTTTGAGATACAACCTGATGAAACCCCAGAAACTGTGCTTGTATATATTGGGAAAGGGTGTGTTTGCATGAGGTCTCCCTGTACTTTTGTATTCGTAGATGACATAGCAGTAGATATAAGTAATAACTCAAATCTTTGTGTTTGTAACTTTACTAACGTCATTGGATGTGACTTCAGTTATTCAGCTCCTGTTACGTCTTTTCAGTTGCTACAATCTAATTACACATTGATTCGAGATTTGCTGCCTACCCCTATCGGAATGAATCTCTCACTAGTGAAGAAGTTGCTACAACACGATGAATTGAAGCGATTGTTGAAAGAGGCCCAAGAAAATGGACAAAGAACTCTGATTACTGTCCATCATGATGTTGAAGAAATACACCATGTACTGGAAAGGGTCAAGAGAGACGGAGGACATGAATGGTGGGACACCCTCTTTGGATGGTCACCAACAGCTACAGGACTTTTTAACAAGACGCTCCATCCTGTTGTTGTTCTACTAGTACTCACTGTATTGTGCTTTGCTTTGACAAGTGTTTTGTATGTTAGACTTTGGATTATGATGAAACGCTTAACTCGCTTAATCACCCCACAAGAAGTATTTGCACTTGATACCCCTCGCCATAAGAGGGCATGTGATATTCCCCATCAGTATTGATTATCGTGGAGCTTGAGTGACTGTAGTCACGGGGTGGATTATGTGGAATAATTACTAAATTGGCCAAGAATACAAAAATACAGCATTGTTCACACATTAAGGAAAGTCATAAAATCGAGAGGCTTCTGAGGTAGAATACAGCCGCAGCTAGCACATGAAGAATGCAACATCTGTGATTCCCTGTACAAGGTTGTTTGCGAAACTACACGAGGGATGGAACGGAACACGCTTGTTCCGTGGCCTTCCCTTGTGACGAATAGCAGATAATGGGGATGAGATGGTACTACGGAACTGATAAGCGGCCTACACGCTACCCGAGCCAACATTTCGTCAAATGTTGATGAAATGCTGTCCTTTTGTGCGAACTTTGCTCACCACAATGTACCAAAACACACCTCCATCCCGGAGGCTATCCGCCCCCGAGGCGTGAACACTCCTCCTTGAATACATTAATCATAATAAAAGTACGTATGACTAAAGTCACTCAAACTCCACTTTGAAGATAAAAAAATAATATAAAAATAGCCCAAGAGAGAGGGGATGTCAGGGAAGACACCATCGCGAAGAATTCCACCGCTGATTTTCGGGATCAGTCGACGGGCTGAGCCTCTCTTCCCCCCCATAGGGACGCCTTTGGGTAAGACTTTGATTACACCGAGCGCTTTCTCGGGGACTTAGAAATTTCTCTAGAGAATCTCTACCCTACATTTATAGCCAGGCTGTATCGTTTATAATTTTGTCGCGCGTTTGTATACTTAGCAATATCTTTATTTGCACGTGCTTTGCAGACAGTGTATTTATCACCGGCAATCCAAAAGAACCTGTATATCTGTTGTTTAAATAAACTGCACTGTTTAAGTAGCTAGCCGTTTTGCTTTCTCACTGAACGCGACCAAAACTTGAGAGAGGCCGTGCTAGTTCAGGAGTACGACTAGACTGAAGGTGCAGTCCACTATTAGTGTATCCAAATCGTAATAGTTTAATACACATTAAACGCGATTGGACTGATAGTGCTGAATTGGGCATCACTCAGAATTTAAACCTAGCCGCACCTAGCCTCCCACCTCGGTGAGGAGTGTTAGAACGCAAGGGGGTTTATCTTCTGCCAAAACCGCTTGGCCCCGTTTCACGCAACAGGCACCCACACTGAAAGTGCCTGGAGGGAACATTGGGGCTTCTTCTCAGTGTCTCTGACATAGGGTTTCACTGTCCCGGGAAAGTCTCTGCTAACACCCTGCAGAGCGCTGTGCCCAATCTACAGAAACGTCTTGCGGTATCTCCTACAGGGAAAGTGCCAGGAGGGAACTGTCCATCTTGTTCTCAGTGTCTCTGAGAATTGCTCTGATTATCCCTGTGACCTCTTTGCTAAGACTCTCCAGAGAGCCGTCCTCAAAACCAACACACATCTTGACATATCTCCCTCATTGATCGCAGTGTCTCCAGGAACGGCATTCAAGGAGCCAGGAACTTTTCTCCCTACACTGTCCATTGAGTTGTCCTCAAAACCAATATACATCCTGCTATATCTCCCACATGGAAAGTGCCAGGAGGGAGAAGTGGCGATTATGTTTAGACTTTCTCGGAACTGCTTCAAATCAACTAGATATCTTTGTGCTGTAAATCTCCCAACAGCCAAACGCAAAAGCAGCAAACATCTCGCTGTATGTCCCACATCCAAAGTGCCAAGAGAGAGCTTGCTCTCCCTGTCTTTGAGTACTGTTTTCGCTGTGCCGGTTACCTCTTTGCTAACATTCTCTTCAGCGCTGCAGGGAAACCAGGAACCACGTGGAGAAGGCACCCACACTGAAAGTGCCTGGAGGGAACATTGGGGCTTCTTCTCAGTGTCTCTGACATAGGGTTTCACTGTCCCGGGAAAGTCTCTGCTAACACCCTGCAGAGCGCTGTGCCCAATCTACAGAAACGTCTTGCGGTATCTCCTACAGGGAAAGTGCCAGGAGGGAACTGTCCATCTTGTTCTCAGTGTCTCTGAGAATTGCTCTGATTATCCCTGTGACCTCTTTGCTAAGACTCTCCAGAGAGCCGTCCTCAAAACAAACACACATCTTGACATATCTCCCACATTGATCGCAGTGTCTCCAGGAACGGCATTCAAGGAGCCAGGAACTTTTCTCCCTACACTGTCCATTGAGTTGTCCTCAAAACCAATATACATCCTGCTATATCTCCCACATGGAAAGTGCCAGGAGGGAGAAGTGGCGATTATGTTTAGACTTTCTCGGAACTGCTTCAAATCAACTAGATATCTTTGTGCTGTAAATCTCCCAACAGCCAAACGCAAAAGCAGCAAACATCTCGCTGTATGTCCCACATCCAAAGTGCCAAGAGAGAGCTTGCTCTCCCTGTCTTTGAGTACTGTTTTCGCTGTGCCGGTTACCTCTTTGCTAACATTCTCTTCAGCGCTGCAGGGAAACCAGGAACCACGTGGAGAAGGCACCCACACTGAAAGTGCCTGGAGGGAACATTGGGGCTTCTTCTCAGTGTCTCTGACATAGGGTTTCACTGTCCCGGGAAAGTCTCTGCTAACACCCTGCAGAGCGCTGTGCCCAATCTACAGAAACGTCTTGCGGTATCTCCTACAGGGAAAGTGCCAGGAGGGAACTGTCCATCTTGTTCTCAGTGTCTCTGAGAATTGCTCTGATTATCCCTGTGACCTCTTTGCTAAGACTCTCCAGAGAGCCGTCCTCAAAACCAACACACATCTTGACATATCTCCCTCATTGATCGCAGTGTCTCCAGGAACGGCATTCAAGGAGCCAGGAACTTTTCTCCCTACACTGTCCATTGAGTTGTCCTCAAAACCAATATACATCCTGCTATATCTCCCACATGGAAAGTGCCAGGAGGGAGAAGTGGCGATTATGTTTAGACTTTCTCGGAACTGCTTCAAATCAACTAGATATCTTTGTGCTGTAAATCTCCCAACAGCCAAACGCAAAAGCAGCAAACATCTCGCTGTATGTCCCACATCCAAAGTGCCAAGAGAGAGCTTGCTCTCCCTGTCTTTGAGTACTGTTTTCGCTGTGCCGGTTACCTCTTTGCTAACATTCTCTTCAGCGCTGCAGGGAAACCAGGAACCACGTGGAGAAGGCACCCACACTGAAAGTGCCTGGAGGGAACATTGGGGCTTCTTCTCAGTGTCTCTGACATAGGGTTTCACTGTCCCGGGAAAGTCTCTGCTAACACCCTGCAGAGCGCTGTGCCCAATCTACAGAAACGTCTTGCGGTATCCCCTACAGGGAAAGTGCCAGGAGGGAACTGTCCATCTTGTTCTCAGTGTCTCTGAGAATTGCTCTGATTATCCCTGTGACCTCTTTGCTAAGACTCTCCAGAGAGCCGTCCTCAAAACCAACACACATCTTGACATATCTCCCTCATTGATCGCAGTGTCTCCAGGAACGGCATTCAAGGAGCCAGGAACTTTTCTCCCTACACTGTCCATTGAGTTGTCCTCAAAACCAATATACATCCTGCTATATCTCCCACATGGAAAGTGCCAGGAGGGAGAAGTGGCGATTATGTTTAGACTTTCTCGGAACTGCTTCAAATCAACTAGATATCTTTGTGCTGTAAATCTCCCAACAGCCAAACGCAAAAGCAGCAAACATCTCGCTGTATGTCCCACATCCAAAGTGCCAAGAGAGAGCTTGCTCTCCCTGTCTTTGAGTACTGTTTTCACTGTCCCGGTTACCTCTTTGCTAACATTCTCTTCAGCGCTGCAGGGAAACCAGGAACCACGTGGAGAAGGCACCCACACTGAAAGTGCCTGGAGGGAACATTGGGGCTTCTTCTCAGTGTCTCTGACATAGGGTTTCACTGTCCCGGGAAAGTCTCTGCTAACACCCTGCAGAGCGCTGTGCCCAATCTACAGAAACGTCTTGCGGTATCTCCTACAGGGAAAGTGCCAGGAGGGAACTGTCCATCTTGTTCTCAGTGTCTCTGAGAATTGCTCTGATTATCCCTGTGACCTCTTTGCTAAGACTCTCCAGAGAGCCGTCCTCAAAACAAACACACATCTTGACATATCTCCCACATTGATCGCAGTGTCTCCAGGAACGGCATTCAAGGAGCCAGGAACTTTTCTCCCTACACTGTCCATTGAGTTGTCCTCAAAACCAATATACATCCTGCTATATCTCCCACATGGAAAGTGCCAGGAGGGAGAAGTGGCGATTATGTTTAGACTTTCTCGGAACTGCTTCAAATCAACTAGATATCTTTGTGCTGTAAATCTCCCAACAGCCAAACGCAAAAGCAGCAAACATCTCGCTGTATGTCCCACATCCAAAGTGCCAAGAGAGAGCTTGCTCTCCCTGTCTTTGAGTACTGTTTTCGCTGTGCCGGTTACCTCTTTGCTAACATTCTCTTCAGCGCTGCAGGGAAACCAGGAACCACGTGGAGAAGGCACCCACACTGAAAGTGCCTGGAGGGAACATTGGGGCTTCTTCTCAGTGTCTCTGACATAGGGTTTCACTGTCCCGGGAAAGTCTCTGCTAACACCCTGCAGAGCGCTGTGCCCAATCTACAGAAACGTCTTGCGGTATCTCCTACAGGGAAAGTGCCAGGAGGGAACTGTCCATCTTGTTCTCAGTGTCTCTGAGAATTGCTCTGATTATCCCTGTGACCTCTTTGCTAAGACTCTCCAGAGAGCCGTCCTCAAAACAAACACACATCTTGACATATCTCCCACATTGATCGCAGTGTCTCCAGGAACGGCATTCAAGGAGCCAGGAACTTTTCTCCCTACACTGTCCATTGAGTTGTCCTCAAAACCAATATACATCCTGCTATATCTCCCACATGGAAAGTGCCAGGAGGGAGAAGTGGCGATTATGTTTAGACTTTCTCGGAACTGCTTCAAATCAACTAGATATCTTTGTGCTGTAAATCTCCCAACAGCCAAACGCAAAAGCAGCAAACATCTCGCTGTATGTCCCACATCCAAAGTGCCAAGAGAGAGCTTGCTCTCCCTGTCTTTGAGTACTGTTTTCGCTGTGCCGGTTACCTCTTTGCTAACATTCTCTTCAGCGCTGCAGGGAAACCAGGAACCACGTGGAGAAGGCACCCACACTGAAAGTGCCTGGAGGGAACATTGGGGCTTCTTCTCAGTGTCTCTGACATAGGGTTTCACTGTCCCGGGAAAGTCTCTGCTAACACCCTGCAGAGCGCTGTGCCCAATCTACAGAAACGTCTTGCGGTATCTCCTACAGGGAAAGTGCCAGGAGGGAACTGTCCATCTTGTTCTCAGTGTCTCTGAGAATTGCTCTGATTATCCCTGTGACCTCTTTGCTAAGACTCTCCAGAGAGCCGTCCTCAAAACCAACACACATCTTGACATATCTCCCTCATTGATCGCAGTGTCTCCAGGAACGGCATTCAAGGAGCCAGGAACTTTTCTCCCTACACTGTCCATTGAGTTGTCCTCAAAACCAATATACATCCTGCTATATCTCCCACATGGAAAGTGCCAGGAGGGAGAAGTGGCGATTATGTTTAGACTTTCTCGGAACTGCTTCAAATCAACTAGATATCTTTGTGCTGTAAATCTCCCAACAGCCAAACGCAAAAGCAGCAAACATCTCGCTGTATGTCCCACATCCAAAGTGCCAAGAGAGAGCTTGCTCTCCCTGTCTTTGAGTACTGTTTTCGCTGTGCCGGTTACCTCTTTGCTAACATTCTCTTCAGCGCTGCAGGGAAACCAGGAACCACGTGGAGAAGGCACCCACACTGAAAGTGCCTGGAGGGAACATTGGGGCTTCTTCTCAGTGTCTCTGACATAGGGTTTCACTGTCCCGGGAAAGTCTCTGCTAACACCCTGCAGAGCGCTGTGCCCAATCTACAGAAACGTCTTGCGGTATCCCCTACAGGGAAAGTGCCAGGAGGGAACTGTCCATCTTGTTCTCAGTGTCTCTGAGAATTGCTCTGATTATCCCTGTGACCTCTTTGCTAAGACTCTCCAGAGAGCCGTCCTCAAAACAAACACACATCTTGACATATCTCCCACATTGATCGCAGTGTCTCCAGGAACGGCATTCAAGGAGCCAGGAACTTTTCTCCCTACACTGTCCATTGAGTTGTCCTCAAAACCAATATACATCCTGCTATATCTCCCACATGGAAAGTGCCAGGAGGGAGAAGTGGCGATTATGTTTAGACTTTCTCGGAACTGCTTCAAATCAACTAGATATCTTTGTGCTGTAAATCTCCCAACAGCCAAACGCAAAAGCAGCAAACATCTCGCTGTATGTCCCACATCCAAAGTGCCAAGAGAGAGCTTGCTCTCCCTGTCTTTGAGTACTGTTTTCGCTGTGCCGGTTACCTCTTTGCTAACATTCTCTTCAGCGCTGCAGGGAAACCAGGAACCACGTGGAGAAGGCACCCACACTGAAAGTGCCTGGAGGGAACATTGGGGCTTCTTCTCAGTGTCTCTGACATAGGGTTTCACTGTCCCGGGAAAGTCTCTGCTAACACCCTGCAGAGCGCTGTGCCCAATCTACAGAAACGTCTTGCGGTATCTCCTACAGGGAAAGTGCCAGGAGGGAATTGTCGAGCTTGTTCTCAGTGTCTCTGAGAATTGCTCTGATTATCCCTGTGACCTCTTTGCTAAGACTCTCCAGAGAGCCGTCCTCAAAACCAACACACATCTTGACATATCTCCCTCATTGATCGCAGTGTCTCCAGGAACGGCATTCAAGGAGCCAGGAACTTTTCTCCCTACACTGTCCATTGAGTTGTCCTCAAAACCAATATACATCCTGCTATATCTCCCACATGGAAAGTGCCAGGAGGGAGAAGTGGCGATTATGTTTAGACTTTCTCGGAACTGCTTCAAATCAACTAGATATCTTTGTGCTGTAAATCTCCCAACAGCCAAACGCAAAAGCAGCAAACATCTCGCTGTATGTCCCACATCCAAAGTGCCAAGAGAGAGCTTGCTCTCCCTGTCTTTGAGTACTGTTTTCGCTGTGCCGGTTACCTCTTTGCTAACATTCTCTTCAGCGCTGCAGGGAAACCAGGAACCACGTGGAGAAGGCACCCACACTGAAAGTGCCTGGAGGGAACATTGGGGCTTCTTCTCAGTGTCTCTGACATAGGGTTTCACTGTCCCGGGAAAGTCTCTGCTAACACCCTGCAGAGCGCTGTGCCCAATCTACAGAAACGTCTTGCGGTATCTCCTACAGGGAAAGTGCCAGGAGGGAACTGTCCATCTTGTTCTCAGTGTCTCTGAGAATTGCTCTGATTATCCCTGTGACCTCTTTGCTAAGACTCTCCAGAGAGCCGTCCTCAAAACAAACACACATCTTGACATATCTCCCACATTGATCGCAGTGTCTCCAGGAACGGCATTCAAGGAGCCAGGAACTTTTCTCCCTACACTGTCCATTGAGTTGTCCTCAAAACCAATATACATCCTGCTATATCTCCCACATGGAAAGTGCCAGGAGGGAGAAGTGGCGATTATGTTTAGACTTTCTCGGAACTGCTTCAAATCAACTAGATATCTTTGTGCTGTAAATCTCCCAACAGCCAAACGCAAAAGCAGCAAACATCTCGCTGTATGTCCCACATCCAAAGTGCCAAGAGAGAGCTTGCTCTCCCTGTCTTTGAGTACTGTTTTCGCTGTGCCGGTTACCTCTTTGCTAACATTCTCTTCAGCGCTGCAGGGAAACCAGGAACCACGTGGAGAAGGCACCCACACTGAAAGTGCCTGGAGGGAACATTGGGGCTTCTTCTCAGTGTCTCTGACATAGGGTTTCACTGTCCCGGGAAAGTCTCTGCTAACACCCTGCAGAGCGCTGTGCCCAATCTACAGAAACGTCTTGCGGTATCTCCTACAGGGAAAGTGCCAGGAGGGAACTGTCCATCTTGTTCTCAGTGTCTCTGAGAATTGCTCTGATTATCCCTGTGACCTCTTTGCTAAGACTCTCCAGAGAGCCGTCCTCAAAACCAACACACATCTTGACATATCTCCCTCATTGATCGCAGTGTCTCCAGGAACGGCATTCAAGGAGCCAGGAACTTTTCTCCCTACACTGTCCATTGAGTTGTCCTCAAAACCAATATACATCCTGCTATATCTCCCACATGGAAAGTGCCAGGAGGGAGAAGTGGCGATTATGTTTAGACTTTCTCGGAACTGCTTCAAATCAACTAGATATCTTTGTGCTGTAAATCTCCCAACAGCCAAACGCAAAAGCAGCAAACATCTCGCTGTATGTCCCACATCCAAAGTGCCAAGAGAGAGCTTGCTCTCCCTGTCTTTGAGTACTGTTTTCACTGTCCCGGTTACCTCTTTGCTAACATTCTCTTCAGCGCTGCAGGGAAACCAGGAACCACGTGGAGAAGGCACCCACACTGAAAGTGCCTGGAGGGAACATTGGGGCTTCTTCTCAGTGTCTCTGACATAGGGTTTCACTGTCCCGGGAAAGTCTCTGCTAACACCCTGCAGAGCGCTGTGCCCAATCTACAGAAACGTCTTGCGGTATCTCCTACAGGGAAAGTGCCAGGAGGGAACTGTCCATCTTGTTCTCAGTGTCTCTGAGAATTGCTCTGATTATCCCTGTGACCTCTTTGCTAAGACTCTCCAGAGAGCCGTCCTCAAAACCAACACACATCTTGACATATCTCCCTCATTGATCGCAGTGTCTCCAGGAACGGCATTCAAGGAGCCAGGAACTTTTCTCCCTACACTGTCCATTGAGTTGTCCTCAAAACCAATATACATCCTGCTATATCTCCCACATGGAAAGTGCCAGGAGGGAGAAGTGGCGATTATGTTTAGACTTTCTCGGAACTGCTTCAAATCAACTAGATATCTTTGTGCTGTAAATCTCCCAACAGCCAAACGCAAAAGCAGCAAACATCTCGCTGTATGTCCCACATCCAAAGTGCCAAGAGAGAGCTTGCTCTCCCTGTCTTTGAGTACTGTTTTCGCTGTGCCGGTTACCTCTTTGCTAACATTCTCTTCAGCGCTGCAGGGAAACCAGGAACCACGTGGAGAAGGCACCCACACTGAAAGTGCCTGGAGGGAACATTGGGGCTTCTTCTCAGTGTCTCTGACATAGGGTTTCACTGTCCCGGGAAAGTCTCTGCTAACACCCTGCAGAGCGCTGTGCCCAATCTACAGAAACGTCTTGCGGTATCTCCTACAGGGAAAGTGCCAGGAGGGAACTGTCTATCTTGTTCTCAGTGTCTCTGAGAATTGCTCTGATTATCCCTGTGACCTCTTTGCTAAGACTCTCCAGAGAGCCGTCCTCAAAACCAACACACATCTTGACATATCTCCCTCATTGATCGCAGTGTCTCCAGGAACGGCATTCAAGGAGCCAGGAACTTTTCTCCCTACACTGTCCATTGAGTTGTCCTCAAAACCAATATACATCCTGCTATATCTCCCACATGGAAAGTGCCAGGAGGGAGAAGTGGCGATTATGTTTAGACTTTCTCGGAACTGCTTCAAATCAACTAGATATCTTTGTGCTGTAAATCTCCCAACAGCCAAACGCAAAAGCAGCAAACATCTCGCTGTATGTCCCACATCCAAAGTGCCAAGAGAGAGCTTGCTCTCCCTGTCTTTGAGTACTGTTTTCACTGTCCCGGTTACCTCTTTGCTAACATTCTCTTCAGCGCTGCAGGGAAACCAGGAACCACGTGGAGAAGGCACCCACACTGAAAGTGCCTGGAGGGAACATTGGGGCTTCTTCTCAGTGTCTCTGACATAGGGTTTCACTGTCCCGGGAAAGTCTCTGCTAACACCCTGCAGAGCGCTGTGCCCAATCTACAGAAACGTCTTGCGGTATCTCCTACAGGGAAAGTGCCAGGAGGGAACTGTCCATCTTGTTCTCAGTGTCTCTGAGAATTGCTCTGATTATCCCTGTGACCTCTTTGCTAAGACTCTCCAGAGAGCCGTCCTCAAAACCAACACACATCTTGACATATCTCCCACATTGATCGCAGTGTCTCCAGGAACGGCATTCAAGGAGCCAGGAACTTTTCTCCCTACACTGTCCATTGAGTTGTCCTCAAAACCAATATACATCCTGCTATATCTCCCACATGGAAAGTGCCAGGAGGGAGAAGTGGCGATTATGTTTAGACTTTCTCGGAACTGCTTCAAATCAACTAGATATCTTTGTGCTGTAAATCTCCCAACAGCCAAACGCAAAAGCAGCAAACATCTCGCTGTATGTCCCACATCCAAAGTGCCAAGAGAGAGCTTGCTCTCCCTGTCTTTGAGTACTGTTTTCGCTGTGCCGGTTACCTCTTTGCTAACATTCTCTTCAGCGCTGCAGGGAAACCAGGAACCACGTGGAGAAGGCACCCACACTGAAAGTGCCTGGAGGGAACATTGGGGCTTCTTCTCAGTGTCTCTGACATAGGGTTTCACTGTCCCGGGAAAGTCTCTGCTAACACCCTGCAGAGCGCTGTGCCCAATCTACAGAAACGTCTTGCGGTATCTCCTACAGGGAAAGTGCCAGGAGGGAACTGTCCATCTTGTTCTCAGTGTCTCTGAGAATTGCTCTGATTATCCCTGTGACCTCTTTGCTAAGACTCTCCAGAGAGCCGTCCTCAAAACCAACACACATCTTGACATATCTCCCTCATTGATCGCAGTGTCTCCAGGAACGGCATTCAAGGAGCCAGGAACTTTTCTCCCTACACTGTCCATTGAGTTGTCCTCAAAACCAATATACATCCTGCTATATCTCCCACATGGAAAGTGCCAGGAGGGAGAAGTGGCGATTATGTTTAGACTTTCTCGGAACTGCTTCAAATCAACTAGATATCTTTGTGCTGTAAATCTCCCAACAGCCAAACGCAAAAGCAGCAAACATCTCGCTGTATGTCCCACATCCAAAGTGCCAAGAGAGAGCTTGCTCTCCCTGTCTTTGAGTACTGTTTTCACTGTCCCGGTTACCTCTTTGCTAACATTCTCTTCAGCGCTGCAGGGAAACCAGGAACCACGTGGAGAAGGCACCCACACTGAAAGTGCCTGGAGGGAACATTGGGGCTTCTTCTCAGTGTCTCTGACATAGGGTTTCACTGTCCCGGGAAAGTCTCTGCTAACACCCTGCAGAGCGCTGTGCCCAATCTACAGAAACGTCTTGCGGTATCTCCTACAGGGAAAGTGCCAGGAGGGAACTGTCCATCTTGTTCTCAGTGTCTCTGAGAATTGCTCTGATTATCCCTGTGACCTCTTTGCTAAGACTCTCCAGAGAGCCGTCCTCAAAACCAACACACATCTTGACATATCTCCCACATTGATCGCAGTGTCTCCAGGAACGGCATTCAAGGAGCCAGGAACTTTTCTCCCTACACTGTCCATTGAGTTGTCCTCAAAACCAATATACATCCTGCTATATCTCCCACATGGAAAGTGCCAGGAGGGAGAAGTGGCGATTATGTTTAGACTTTCTCGGAACTGCTTCAAATCAACTAGATATCTTTGTGCTGTAAATCTCCCAACAGCCAAACGCAAAAGCAGCAAACATCTCGCTGTATGTCCCACATCCAAAGTGCCAAGAGAGAGCTTGCTCTCCCTGTCTTTGAGTACTGTTTTCGCTGTGCCGGTTACCTCTTTGCTAACATTCTCTTCAGCGCTGCAGGGAAACCAGGAACCACGTGGAGAAGGCACCCACACTGAAAGTGCCTGGAGGGAACATTGGGGCTTCTTCTCAGTGTCTCTGACATAGGGTTTCACTGTCCCGGGAAAGTCTCTGCTAACACCCTGCAGAGCGCTGTGCCCAATCTACAGAAACGTCTTGCGGTATCTCCTACAGGGAAAGTGCCAGGAGGGAACTGTCCATCTTGTTCTCAGTGTCTCTGAGAATTGCTCTGATTATCCCTGTGACCTCTTTGCTAAGACTCTCCAGAGAGCCGTCCTCAAAACCAACACACATCTTGACATATCTCCCTCATTGATCGCAGTGTCTCCAGGAACGGCATTCAAGGAGCCAGGAACTTTTCTCCCTACACTGTCCATTGAGTTGTCCTCAAAACCAATATACATCCTGCTATATCTCCCACATGGAAAGTGCCAGGAGGGAGAAGTGGCGATTATGTTTAGACTTTCTCGGAACTGCTTCAAATCAACTAGATATCTTTGTGCTGTAAATCTCCCAACAGCCAAACGCAAAAGCAGCAAACATCTCGCTGTATGTCCCACATCCAAAGTGCCAAGAGAGAGCTTGCTCTCCCTGTCTTTGAGTACTGTTTTCGCTGTGCCGGTTACCTCTTTGCTAACATTCTCTTCAGCGCTGCAGGGAAACCAGGAACCACGTGGAGAAGGCACCCACACTGAAAGTGCCTGGAGGGAACATTGGGGCTTCTTCTCAGTGTCTCTGACATAGGGTTTCACTGTCCCGGGAAAGTCTCTGCTAACACCCTGCAGAGCGCTGTGCCCAATCTACAGAAACGTCTTGCGGTATCTCCTACAGGGAAAGTGCCAGGAGGGAACTGTCCATCTTGTTCTCAGTGTCTCTGAGAATTGCTCTGATTATCCCTGTGACCTCTTTGCTAAGACTCTCCAGAGAGCCGTCCTCAAAACCAACACACATCTTGACATATCTCCCTCATTGATCGCAGTGTCTCCAGGAACGGCATTCAAGGAGCCAGGAACTTTTCTCCCTACACTGTCCATTGAGTTGTCCTCAAAACCAATATACATCCTGCTATATCTCCCACATGGAAAGTGCCAGGAGGGAGAAGTGGCGATTATGTTTAGACTTTCTCGGAACTGCTTCAAATCAACTAGATATCTTTGTGCTGTAAATCTCCCAACAGCCAAACGCAAAAGCAGCAAACATCTCGCTGTATGTCCCACATCCAAAGTGCCAAGAGAGAGCTTGCTCTCCCTGTCTTTGAGTACTGTTTTCACTGTGCCGGTTACCTCTTTGCTAACATTCTCTTCAGCGCTGCAGGGAAACCAGGAACCACGTGGAGAAGGCACCCACACTGAAAGTGCCTGGAGGGAACATTGGGGCTTCTTCTCAGTGTCTCTGACATAGGGTTTCACTGTCCCGGGAAAGTCTCTGCTAACACCCTGCAGAGCGCTGTGCCCAATCTACAGAAACGTCTTGCGGTATCTCCTACAGGGAAAGTGCCAGGAGGGAACTGTCCATCTTGTTCTCAGTGTCTCTGAGAATTGCTCTGATTATCCCTGTGACCTCTTTGCTAAGACTCTCCAGAGAGCCGTCCTCAAAACCAACACACATCTTGACATATCTCCCACATTGATCGCAGTGTCTCCAGGAACGGCATTCAAGGAGCCAGGAACTTTTCTCCCTACACTGTCCATTGAGTTGTCCTCAAAACCAATATACATCCTGCTATATCTCCCACATGGAAAGTGCCAGGAGGGAGAAGTGGCGATTATGTTTAGACTTTCTCGGAACTGCTTCAAATCAACTAGATATCTTTGTGCTGTAAATCTCCCAACAGCCAAACGCAAAAGCAGCAAACATCTCGCTGTATGTCCCACATCCAAAGTGCCAAGAGAGAGCTTGCTCTCCCTGTCTTTGAGTACTGTTTTCGCTGTGCCGGTTACCTCTTTGCTAACATTCTCTTCAGCGCTGCAGGGAAACCAGGAACCACGTGGAGAAGGCACCCACACTGAAAGTGCCTGGAGGGAACATTGGGGCTTCTTCTCAGTGTCTCTGACATAGGGTTTCACTGTCCCGGGAAAGTCTCTGCTAACACCCTGCAGAGCGCTGTGCCCAATCTACAGAAACGTCTTGCGGTATCTCCTACAGGGAAAGTGCCAGGAGGGAACTGTCCATCTTGTTCTCAGTGTCTCTGAGAATTGCTCTGATTATCCCTGTGACCTCTTTGCTAAGACTCTCCAGAGAGCCGTCCTCAAAACCAACACACATCTTGACATATCTCCCTCATTGATCGCAGTGTCTCCAGGAACGGCATTCAAGGAGCCAGGAACTTTTCTCCCTACACTGTCCATTGAGTTGTCCTCAAAACCAATATACATCCTGCTATATCTCCCACATGGAAAGTGCCAGGAGGGAGAAGTGGCGATTATGTTTAGACTTTCTCGGAACTGCTTCAAATCAACTAGATATCTTTGTGCTGTAAATCTCCCAACAGCCAAACGCAAAAGCAGCAAACATCTCGCTGTATGTCCCACATCCAAAGTGCCAAGAGAGAGCTTGCTCTCCCTGTCTTTGAGTACTGTTTTCGCTGTGCCGGTTACCTCTTTGCTAACATTCTCTTCAGCGCTGCAGGGAAACCAGGAACCACGTGGAGAAGGCACCCACACTGAAAGTGCCTGGAGGGAACATTGGGGCTTCTTCTCAGTGTCTCTGACATAGGGTTTCACTGTCCCGGGAAAGTCTCTGCTAACACCCTGCAGAGCGCTGTGCCCAATCTACAGAAACGTCTTGCGGTATCTCCTACAGGGAAAGTGCCAGGAGGGAACTGTCCATCTTGTTCTCAGTGTCTCTGAGAATTGCTCTGATTATCCCTGTGACCTCTTTGCTAAGACTCTCCAGAGAGCCGTCCTCAAAACCAACACACATCTTGACATATCTCCCTCATTGATCGCAGTGTCTCCAGGAACGGCATTCAAGGAGCCAGGAACTTTTCTCCCTACACTGTCCATTGAGTTGTCCTCAAAACCAATATACATCCTGCTATATCTCCCACATGGAAAGTGCCAGGAGGGAGAAGTGGCGATTATGTTTAGACTTTCTCGGAACTGCTTCAAATCAACTAGATATCTTTGTGCTGTAAATCTCCCAACAGCCAAACGCAAAAGCAGCAAACATCTCGCTGTATGTCCCACATCCAAAGTGCCAAGAGAGAGCTTGCTCTCCCTGTCTTTGAGTACTGTTTTCACTGTGCCGGTTACCTCTTTGCTAACATTCTCTTCAGCGCTGCAGGGAAACCAGGAACCACGTGGAGAAGGCACCCACACTGAAAGTGCCTGGAGGGAACATTGGGGCTTCTTCTCAGTGTCTCTGACATAGGGTTTCACTGTCCCGGGAAAGTCTCTGCTAACACCCTGCAGAGCGCTGTGCCCAATCTACAGAAACGTCTTGCGGTATCTCCTACAGGGAAAGTGCCAGGAGGGAACTGTCCATCTTGTTCTCAGTGTCTCTGAGAATTGCTCTGATTATCCCTGTGACCTCTTTGCTAAGACTCTCCAGAGAGCCGTCCTCAAAACCAACACACATCTTGACATATCTCCCACATTGATCGCAGTGTCTCCAGGAACGGCATTCAAGGAGCCAGGAACTTTTCTCCCTACACTGTCCATTGAGTTGTCCTCAAAACCAATATACATCCTGCTATATCTCCCACATGGAAAGTGCCAGGAGGGAGAAGTGGCGATTATGTTTAGACTTTCTCGGAACTGCTTCAAATCAACTAGATATCTTTGTGCTGTAAATCTCCCAACAGCCAAACGCAAAAGCAGCAAACATCTCGCTGTATGTCCCACATCCAAAGTGCCAAGAGAGAGCTTGCTCTCCCTGTCTTTGAGTACTGTTTTCGCTGTGCCGGTTACCTCTTTGCTAACATTCTCTTCAGCGCTGCAGGGAAACCAGGAACCACGTGGAGAAGGCACCCACACTGAAAGTGCCTGGAGGGAACATTGGGGCTTCTTCTCAGTGTCTCTGACATAGGGTTTCACTGTCCCGGGAAAGTCTCTGCTAACACCCTGCAGAGCGCTGTGCCCAATCTACAGAAACGTCTTGCGGTATCTCCTACAGGGAAAGTGCCAGGAGGGAACTGTCCATCTTGTTCTCAGTGTCTCTGAGAATTGCTCTGATTATCCCTGTGACCTCTTTGCTAAGACTCTCCAGAGAGCCGTCCTCAAAACCAACACACATCTTGACATATCTCCCTCATTGATCGCAGTGTCTCCAGGAACGGCATTCAAGGAGCCAGGAACTTTTCTCCCTACACTGTCCATTGAGTTGTCCTCAAAACCAATATACATCCTGCTATATCTCCCACATGGAAAGTGCCAGGAGGGAGAAGTGGCGATTATGTTTAGACTTTCTCGGAACTGCTTCAAATCAACTAGATATCTTTGTGCTGTAAATCTCCCAACAGCCAAACGCAAAAGCAGCAAACATCTCGCTGTATGTCCCACATCCAAAGTGCCAAGAGAGAGCTTGCTCTCCCTGTCTTTGAGTACTGTTTTCACTGTCCCGGTTACCTCTTTGCTAACATTCTCTTCAGCGCTGCAGGGAAACCAGGAACCACGTGGAGAAGGCACCCACACTGAAAGTGCCTGGAGGGAACATTGGGGCTTCTTCTCAGTGTCTCTGACATAGGGTTTCACTGTCCCGGGAAAGTCTCTGCTAACACCCTGCAGAGCGCTGTGCCCAATCTACAGAAACGTCTTGCGGTATCTCCTACAGGGAAAGTGCCAGGAGGGAACTGTCCATCTTGTTCTCAGTGTCTCTGAGAATTGCTCTGATTATCCCTGTGACCTCTTTGCTAAGACTCTCCAGAGAGCCGTCCTCAAAACCAACACACATCTTGACATATCTCCCACATTGATCGCAGTGTCTCCAGGAACGGCATTCAAGGAGCCAGGAACTTTTCTCCCTACACTGTCCATTGAGTTGTCCTCAAAACCAATATACATCCTGCTATATCTCCCACATGGAAAGTGCCAGGAGGGAGAAGTGGGGATTATGTTTAGACTTTCTCGGAACTGCTTCAAATCAACTAGATATCTTTGTGCTGTAAATCTCCCAACAGCCAAACGCAAAAGCAGCAAACATCTCGCTGTATGTCCCACATCCAAAGTGCCAAGAGAGAGCTTGCTCTCCCTGTCTTTGAGTACTGTTTTCGCTGTGCCGGTTACCTCTTTGCTAACATTCTCTTCAGCGCTGCAGGGAAACCAGGAACCACGTGGAGAAGGCACCCACACTGAAAGTGCCTGGAGGGAACATTGGGGCTTCTTCTCAGTGTCTCTGACATAGGGTTTCACTGTCCCGGGAAAGTCTCTGCTAACACCCTGCAGAGCGCTGTGCCCAATCTACAGAAACGTCTTGCGGTATCTCCTACAGGGAAAGTGCCAGGAGGGAACTGTCCATCTTGTTCTCAGTGTCTCTGAGAATTGCTCTGATTATCCCTGTGACCTCTTTGCTAAGACTCTCCAGAGAGCCGTCCTCAAAACCAACACACATCTTGACATATCTCCCACATTGATCGCAGTGTCTCCAGGAACGGCATTCAAGGAGCCAGGAACTTTTCTCCCTACACTGTCCATTGAGTTGTCCTCAAAACCAATATACATCCTGCTATATCTCCCACATGGAAAGTGCCAGGAGGGAGAAGTGGCGATTATGTTTAGACTTTCTCGGAACTGCTTCAAATCAACTAGATATCTTTGTGCTGTAAATCTCCCAACAGCCAAACGCAAAAGCAGCAAACATCTCGCTGTATGTCCCACATCCAAAGTGCCAAGAGAGAGCTTGCTCTCCCTGTCTTTGAGTACTGTTTTCGCTGTGCCGGTTACCTCTTTGCTAACATTCTCTTCAGCGCTGCAGGGAAACCAGGAACCACGTGGAGAAGGCACCCACACTGAAAGTGCCTGGAGGGAACATTGGGGCTTCTTCTCAGTGTCTCTGACATAGGGTTTCACTGTCCCGGGAAAGTCTCTGCTAACACCCTGCAGAGCGCTGTGCCCAATCTACAGAAACGTCTTGCGGTATCTCCTACAGGGAAAGTGCCAGGAGGGAATTGTCGAGCTTGTTCTCAGTGTCTCTGAGAATTGCTCTGATTATCCCTGTGACCTCTTTGCTAAGACTCTCCAGAGAGCCGTCCTCAAAACCAACACACATCTTGACATATCTCCCACATTGATCGCAGTGTCTCCAGGAACGGCATTCAAGGAGCCAGGAACTTTTCTCCCTACACTGTCCATTGAGTTGTCCTCAAAACCAATATACATCCTGCTATATCTCCCACATGGAAAGTGCCAGGAGGGAGAAGTGGCGATTATGTTTAGACTTTCTCGGAACTGCTTCAAATCAACTAGATATCTTTGTGCTGTAAATCTCCCAACAGCCAAACGCAAAAGCAGCAAACATCTCGCTGTATGTCCCACATCCAAAGTGCCAAGAGAGAGCTTGCTCTCCCTGTCTTTGAGTACTGTTTTCACTGTCCCGGTTACCTCTTTGCTAACATTCTCTTCAGCGCTGCAGGGAAACCAGGAACCACGTGGAGAAGGCACCCACACTGAAAGTGCCTGGAGGGAACATTGGGGCTTCTTCTCAGTGTCTCTGACATAGGGTTTCACTGTCCCGGGAAAGTCTCTGCTAACACCCTGCAGAGCGCTGTGCCCAATCTACAGAAACGTCTTGCGGTATCTCCTACAGGGAAAGTGCCAGGAGGGAACTGTCCATCTTGTTCTCAGTGTCTCTGAGAATTGCTCTGATTATCCCTGTGACCTCTTTGCTAAGACTCTCCAGAGAGCCGTCCTCAAAACAAACACACATCTTGACATATCTCCCACATTGATCGCAGTGTCTCCAGGAACGGCATTCAAGGAGCCAGGAACTTTTCTCCCTACACTGTCCATTGAGTTGTCCTCAAAACCAATATACATCCTGCTATATCTCCCACATGGAAAGTGCCAGGAGGGAGAAGTGGCGATTATGTTTAGACTTTCTCGGAACTGCTTCAAATCAACTAGATATCTTTGTGCTGTAAATCTCCCAACAGCCAAACGCAAAAGCAGCAAACATCTCGCTGTATGTCCCACATCCAAAGTGCCAAGAGAGAGCTTGCTCTCCCTGTCTTTGAGTACTGTTTTCGCTGTGCCGGTTACCTCTTTGCTAACATTCTCTTCAGCGCTGCAGGGAAACCAGGAACCACGTGGAGAAGGCACCCACACTGAAAGTGCCTGGAGGGAACATTGGGGCTTCTTCTCAGTGTCTCTGACATAGGGTTTCACTGTCCCGGGAAAGTCTCTGCTAACACCCTGCAGAGCGCTGTGCCCAATCTACAGAAACGTCTTGCGGTATCTCCTACAGGGAAAGTGCCAGGAGGGAATTGTCGAGCTTGTTCTCAGTGTCTCTGAGAATTGCTCTGATTATCCCTGTGACCTCTTTGCTAAGACTCTCCAGAGAGCCGTCCTCAAAACCAACACACATCTTGACATATCTCCCACATTGATCGCAGTGTCTCCAGGAACGGCATTCAAGGAGCCAGGAACTTTTCTCCCTACACTGTCCATTGAGTTGTCCTCAAAACCAAGATACATCCTGCTATATCTCCCACATGGAAAGTGCCAGGAGGGAGAAGTGGCGATTATGTTTAGACTTTCTCGGAACTGCTTCAAATCAACTAGATATCTTTGTGCTGTAAATCTCCCAACAGCCAAACGCAAAAGCAGCAAACATCTCGCTGTATGTCCCACATCCAAAGTGCCAAGAGAGAGCTTGCTCTCCCTGTCTTTGAGTACTGTTTTCACTGTCCCGGTTACCTCTTTGCTAACATTCTCTTCAGCGCTGCAGGGAAACCAGGAACCACGTGGAGAAGGCACCCACACTGAAAGTGCCTGGAGGGAACATTGGGGCTTCTTCTCAGTGTCTCTGACATAGGGTTTCACTGTCCCGGGAAAGTCTCTGCTAACACCCTGCAGAGCGCTGTGCCCAATCTACAGAAACGTCTTGCGGTATCTCCTACAGGGAAAGCGCCAGGAGGGAACTGTCCATCTTGTTCTCAGTGTCTCTGAGAATTGCTCTGATTATCCCTGTGACCTCTTTGCTAAGACTCTCCAGAGAGCCGTCCTCAAAACCAACACACATCTTGACATATCTCCCTCATTGATCGCAGTGTCTCCAGGAACGGCATTCAAGGAGCCAGGAACTTTTCTCCCTACACTGTCCATTGAGTTGTCCTCAAAACCAATATACATCCTGCTATATCTCCCACATGGAAAGTGCCAGGAGGGAGAAGTGGCGATTATGTTTAGACTTTCTCGGAACTGCTTCAAATCAACTAGATATCTTTGTGCTGTAAATCTCCCAACAGCCAAACGCAAAAGCAGCAAACATCTCGCTGTATGTCCCACATCCAAAGTGCCAAGAGAGAGCTTGCTCTCCCTGTCTTTGAGTACTGTTTTCGCTGTGCCGGTTACCTCTTTGCTAACATTCTCTTCAGCGCTGCAGGGAAACCAGGAACCACGTGGAGAAGGCACCCACACTGAAAGTGCCTGGAGGGAACATTGGGGCTTCTTCTCAGTGTCTCTGACATAGGGTTTCACTGTCCCGGGAAAGTCTCTGCTAACACCCTGCAGAGCGCTGTGCCCAATCTACAGAAACGTCTTGCGGTATCTCCTACAGGGAAAGTGCCAGGAGGGAATTGTCGAGCTTGTTCTCAGTGTCTCTGAGAATTGCTCTGATTATCCCTGTGACCTCTTTGCTAAGACTCTCCAGAGAGCCGTCCTCAAAACCAACACACATCTTGACATATCTCCCACATTGATCGCAGTGTCTCCAGGAACGGCATTCAAGGAGCCAGGAACTTTTCTCCCTACACTGTCCATTGAGTTGTCCTCAAAACCAATATACATCCTGCTATATCTCCCACATGGAAAGTGCCAGGAGGGAGAAGTGGCGATTATGTTTAGACTTTCTCGGAACTGCTTCAAATCAACTAGATATCTTTGTGCTGTAAATCTCCCAACAGCCAAACGCAAAAGCAGCAAACATCTCGCTGTATGTCCCACATCCAAAGTGCCAAGAGAGAGCTTGCTCTCCCTGTCTTTGAGTACTGTTTTCGCTGTGCCGGTTACCTCTTTGCTAACATTCTCTTCAGCGCTGCAGGGAAACCAGGAACCACGTGGAGAAGGCACCCACACTGAAAGTGCCTGGAGGGAACATTGGGGCTTCTTCTCAGTGTCTCTGACATAGGGTTTCACTGTCCCGGGAAAGTCTCTGCTAACACCCTGCAGAGCGCTGTGCCCAATCTACAGAAACGTCTTGCGGTATCTCCTACAGGGAAAGTGCCAGGAGGGAATTGTCGAGCTTGTTCTCAGTGTCTCTGAGAATTGCTCTGATTATCCCTGTGACCTCTTTGCTAAGACTCTCCAGAGAGCCGTCCTCAAAACCAACACACATCTTGACATATCTCCCACATTGATCGCAGTGTCTCCAGGAACGGCATTCAAGGAGCCAGGAACTTTTCTCCCTACACTGTCCATTGAGTTGTCCTCAAAACCAATATACATCCTGCTATATCTCCCACATGGAAAGTGCCAGGAGGGAGAAGTGGCGATTATGTTTAGACTTTCTCGGAACTGCTTCAAATCAACTAGATATCTTTGTGCTGTAAATCTCCCAACAGCCAAACGCAAAAGCAGCAAACATCTCGCTGTATGTCCCACATCCAAAGTGCCAAGAGAGAGCTTGCTCTCCCTGTCTTTGAGTACTGTTTTCACTGTCCCGGTTACCTCTTTGCTAACATTCTCTTCAGCGCTGCAGGGAAACCAGGAACCACGTGGAGAAGGCACCCACACTGAAAGTGCCTGGAGGGAACATTGGGGCTTCTTCTCAGTGTCTCTGACATAGGGTTTCACTGTCCCGGGAAAGTCTCTGCTAACACCCTGCAGAGCGCTGTGCCCAATCTACAGAAACGTCTTGCGGTATCTCCTACAGGGAAAGCGCCAGGAGGGAACTGTCCATCTTGTTCTCAGTGTCTCTGAGAATTGCTCTGATTATCCCTGTGACCTCTTTGCTAAGACTCTCCAGAGAGCCGTCCTCAAAACCAACACACATCTTGACATATCTCCCTCATTGATCGCAGTGTCTCCAGGAACGGCATTCAAGGAGCCAGGAACTTTTCTCCCTACACTGTCCATTGAGTTGTCCTCAAAACCAATATACATCCTGCTATATCTCCCACATGGAAAGTGCCAGGAGGGAGAAGTGGCGATTATGTTTAGACTTTCTCGGAACTGCTTCAAATCAACTAGATATCTTTGTGCTGTAAATCTCCCAACAGCCAAACGCAAAAGCAGCAAACATCTCGCTGTATGTCCCACATCCAAAGTGCCAAGAGAGAGCTTGCTCTCCCTGTCTTTGAGTACTGTTTTCGCTGTGCCGGTTACCTCTTTGCTAACATTCTCTTCAGCGCTGCAGGGAAACCAGGAACCACGTGGAGAAGGCACCCACACTGAAAGTGCCTGGAGGGAACATTGGGGCTTCTTCTCAGTGTCTCTGACATAGGGTTTCACTGTCCCGGGAAAGTCTCTGCTAACACCCTGCAGAGCGCTGTGCCCAATCTACAGAAACGTCTTGCGGTATCTCCTACAGGGAAAGTGCCAGGAGGGAATTGTCGAGCTTGTTCTCAGTGTCTCTGAGAATTGCTCTGATTATCCCTGTGACCTCTTTGCTAAGACTCTCCAGAGAGCCGTCCTCAAAACCAACACACATCTTGACATATCTCCCACATTGATCGCAGTGTCTCCAGGAACGGCATTCAAGGAGCCAGGAACTTTTCTCCCTACACTGTCCATTGAGTTGTCCTCAAAACCAATATACATCCTGCTATATCTCCCACATGGAAAGTGCCAGGAGGGAGAAGTGGCGATTATGTTTAGACTTTCTCGGAACTGCTTCAAATCAACTAGATATCTTTGTGCTGTAAATCTCCCAACAGCCAAACGCAAAAGCAGCAAACATCTCGCTGTATGTCCCACATCCAAAGTGCCAAGAGAGAGCTTGCTCTCCCTGTCTTTGAGTACTGTTTTCGCTGTGCCGGTTACCTCTTTGCTAACATTCTCTTCAGCGCTGCAGGGAAACCAGGAACCACGTGGAGAAGGCACCCACACTGAAAGTGCCTGGAGGGAACATTGGGGCTTCTTCTCAGTGTCTCTGACATAGGGTTTCACTGTCCCGGGAAAGTCTCTGCTAACACCCTGCAGAGCGCTGTGCCCAATCTACAGAAACGTCTTGCGGTATCTCCTACAGGGAAAGTGCCAGGAGGGAATTGTCGAGCTTGTTCTCAGTGTCTCTGAGAATTGCTCTGATTATCCCTGTGACCTCTTTGCTAAGACTCTCCAGAGAGCCGTCCTCAAAACCAACACACATCTTGACATATCTCCCACATTGATCGCAGTGTCTCCAGGAACGGCATTCAAGGAGCCAGGAACTTTTCTCCCTACACTGTCCATTGAGTTGTCCTCAAAACCAAGATACATCCTGCTATATCTCCCACATGGAAAGTGCCAGGAGGGAGAAGTGGCGATTATGTTTAGACTTTCTCGGAACTGCTTCAAATCAACTAGATATCTTTGTGCTGTAAATCTCCCAACAGCCAAACGCAAAAGCAGCAAACATCTCGCTGTATGTCCCACATCCAAAGTGCCAAGAGAGAGCTTGCTCTCCCTGTCTTTGAGTACTGTTTTCACTGTCCCGGTTACCTCTTTGCTAACATTCTCTTCAGCGCTGCAGGGAAACCAGGAACCACGTGGAGAAGGCACCCACACTGAAAGTGCCTGGAGGGAACACTGGGGCTTCTTCTCAGTGTCTCTGACATAGGGTTTCACTGTCCCGGGAAAGTCTCTGCTAACACCCTGCAGAGCGCTGTGCCCAATCTACAGAAACGTCTTGCGGTATCTCCTACAGGGAAAGCGCCAGGAGGGAACTGTCCATCTTGTTCTCAGTGTCTCTGAGAATTGCTCTGATTATCCCTGTGACCTCTTTGCTAAGACTCTCCAGAGAGCCGTCCTCAAAACCAACACACATCTTGACATATCTCCCTCATTGATCGCAGTGTCTCCAGGAACGGCATTCAAGGAGCCAGGAACTTTTCTCCCTACACTGTCCATTGAGTTGTCCTCAAAACCAATATACATCCTGCTATATCTCCCACATGGAAAGTGCCAGGAGGGAGAAGTGGCGATTATGTTTAGACTTTCTCGGAACTGCTTCAAATCAACTAGATATCTTTGTGCTGTAAATCTCCCAACAGCCAAACGCAAAAGCAGCAAACATCTCGCTGTATGTCCCACATCCAAAGTGCCAAGAGAGAGCTTGCTCTCCCTGTCTTTGAGTACTGTTTTCGCTGTGCCGGTTACCTCTTTGCTAACATTCTCTTCAGCGCTGCAGGGAAACCAGGAACCACGTGGAGAAGGCACCCACACTGAAAGTGCCTGGAGGGAACATTGGGGCTTCTTCTCAGTGTCTCTGACATAGGGTTTCACTGTCCCGGGAAAGTCTCTGCTAACACCCTGCAGAGCGCTGTGCCCAATCTACAGAAACGTCTTGCGGTATCTCCTACAGGGAAAGTGCCAGGAGGGAATTGTCGAGCTTGTTCTCAGTGTCTCTGAGAATTGCTCTGATTATCCCTGTGACCTCTTTGCTAAGACTCTCCAGAGAGCCGTCCTCAAAACCAACACACATCTTGACATATCTCCCTCATTGATCGCAGTGTCTCCAGGAACGGCATTCAAGGAGCCAGGAACTTTTCTCCCTACACTGTCCATTGAGTTGTCCTCAAAACCAATATACATCCTGCTATATCTCCCACATGGAAAGTGCCAGGAGGGAGAAGTGGCGATTATGTTTAGACTTTCTCGGAACTGCTTCAAATCAACTAGATATCTTTGTGCTGTAAATCTCCCAACAGCCAAACGCAAAAGCAGCAAACATCTCGCTGTATGTCCCACATCCAAAGTGCCAAGAGAGAGCTTGCTCTCCCTGTCTTTGAGTACTGTTTTCGCTGTGCCGGTTACCTCTTTGCTAACATTCTCTTCAGCGCTGCAGGGAAACCAGGAACCACGTGGAGAAGGCACCCACACTGAAAGTGCCTGGAGGGAACATTGGGGCTTCTTCTCAGTGTCTCTGACATAGGGTTTCACTGTCCCGGGAAAGTCTCTGCTAACACCCTGCAGAGCGCTGTGCCCAATCTACAGAAACGTCTTGCGGTATCTCCTACAGGGAAAGTGCCAGGAGGGAACTGTCCATCTTGTTCTCAGTGTCTCTGAGAATTGCTCTGATTATCCCTGTGACCTCTTTGCTAAGACTCTCCAGAGAGCCGTCCTCAAAACCAACACACATCTTGACATATCTCCCACATTGATCGCAGTGTCTCCAGGAACGGCATTCAAGGAGCCAGGAACTTTTCTCCCTACACTGTCCATTGAGTTGTCCTCAAAACCAATATACATCCTGCTATATCTCCCACATGGAAAGTGCCAGGAGGGAGAAGTGGCGATTATGTTTAGACTTTCTCGGAACTGCTTCAAATCAACTAGATATCTTTGTGCTGTAAATCTCCCAACAGCCAAACGCAAAAGCAGCAAACATCTCGCTGTATGTCCCACATCCAAAGTGCCAAGAGAGAGCTTGCTCTCCCTGTCTTTGAGTACTGTTTTCGCTGTGCCGGTTACCTCTGCTAACATTCTCTTCAGCGCTGCAGGGAAACCAGGAACCACGTGGAGAAGGCACCCACACTGAAAGTGCCTGGAGGGAACATTGGGGCTTCTTCTCAGTGTCTCTGACATAGGGTTTCACTGTCCCGGGAAAGTCTCTGCTAACACCCTGCAGAGCGCTGTGCCCAATCTACAGAAACGTCTTGCGGTATCTCCTACAGGGAAAGTGCCAGGAGGGAACTGTCCATCTTGTTCTCAGTGTCTCTGAGAATTGCTCTGATTATCCCTGTGACCTCTTTGCTAAGACTCTCCAGAGAGCCGTCCTCAAAACCAACACACATCTTGACATATCTCCCACATTGATCGCAGTGTCTCCAGGAACGGCATTCAAGGAGCCAGGAACTTTTCTCCCTACACTGTCCATTGAGTTGTCCTCAAAACCAATATACATCCTGCTATATCTCCCACATGGAAAGTGCCAGGAGGGAGAAGTGGCGATTATGTTTAGACTTTCTCGGAACTGCTTCAAATCAACTAGATATCTTTGTGCTGTAAATCTCCCAACAGCCAAACGCAAAAGCAGCAAACATCTCGCTGTATGTCCCACATCCAAAGTGCCAAGAGAGAGCTTGCTCTCCCTGTCTTTGAGTACTGTTTTCGCTGTGCCGGTTACCTCTTTGCTAACATTCTCTTCAGCGCTGCAGGGAAACCAGGAACCACGTGGAGAAGGCACCCACACTGAAAGTGCCTGGAGGGAACATTGGGGCTTCTTCTCAGTGTCTCTGACATAGGGTTTCACTGTCCCGGGAAAGTCTCTGCTAACACCCTGCAGAGCGCTGTGCCCAATCTACAGAAACGTCTTGCGGTATCTCCTACAGGGAAAGTGCCAGGAGGGAACTGTCCATCTTGTTCTCAGTGTCTCTGAGAATTGCTCTGATTATCCCTGTGACCTTTTTGCTAAGACTCTCCAGAGAGCCGTCCTCAAAACCAACACACATCTTGACATATCTCCCTCATTGATCGCAGTGTCTCCAGGAACGGCATTCAAGGAGCCAGGAACTTTTCTCCCTACACTGTCCATTGAGTTGTCCTCAAAACCAATATACATCCTGCTATATCTCCCACATGGAAAGTGCCAGGAGGGAGAAGTGGCGATTATGTTTAGACTTTCTCGGAACTGCTTCAAATCAACTAGATATCTTTGTGCTGTAAATCTCCCAACAGCCAAACGCAAAAGCAGCAAACATCTCGCTGTATGTCCCACATCCAAAGTGCCAAGAGAGAGCTTGCTCTCCCTGTCTTTGAGTACTGTTTTCGCTGTGCCGGTTACCTCTGCTAACATTCTCTTCAGCGCTGCAGGGAAACCAGGAACCACGTGGAGAAGGCACCCACACTGAAAGTGCCTGGAGGGAACATTGGGGCTTCTTCTCAGTGTCTCTGACATAGGGTTTCACTGTCCCGGGAAAGTCTCTGCTAACACCCTGCAGAGCGCTGTGCCCAATCTACAGAAACGTCTTGCGGTATCTCCTACAGGGAAAGTGCCAGGAGGGAACTGTCCATCTTGTTCTCAGTGTCTCTGAGAATTGCTCTGATTATCCCTGTGACCTCTTTGCTAAGACTCTCCAGAGAGCCGTCCTCAAAACCAACACACATCTTGACATATCTCCCACATTGATCGCAGTGTCTCCAGGAACGGCATTCAAGGAGCCAGGAACTTTTCTCCCTACACTGTCCATTGAGTTGTCCTCAAAACCAATATACATCCTGCTATATCTCCCACATGGAAAGTGCCAGGAGGGAGAAGTGGCGATTATGTTTAGACTTTCTCGGAACTGCTTCAAATCAACTAGATATCTTTGTGCTGTAAATCTCCCAACAGCCAAACGCAAAAGCAGCAAACATCTCGCTGTATGTCCCACATCCAAAGTGCCAAGAGAGAGCTTGCTCTCCCTGTCTTTGAGTACTGTTTTCACTGTCCCGGTTACCTCTTTGCTAACATTCTCTTCAGCGCTGCAGGGAAACCAGGAACCACGTGGAGAAGGCACCCACACTGAAAGTGCCTGGAGGGAACATTGGGGCTTCTTCTCAGTGTCTCTGACATAGGGTTTCACTGTCCCGGGAAAGTCTCTGCTAACACCCTGCAGAGCGCTGTGCCCAATCTACAGAAACGTCTTGCGGTATCTCCTACAGGGAAAGCGCCAGGAGGGAACTGTCCATCTTGTTCTCAGTGTCTCTGAGAATTGCTCTGATTATCCCTGTGACCTCTTTGCTAAGACTCTCCAGAGAGCCGTCCTCAAAACCAACACACATCTTGACATATCTCCCTCATTGATCGCAGTGTCTCCAGGAACGGCATTCAAGGAGCCAGGAACTTTTCTCCCTACACTGTCCATTGAGTTGTCCTCAAAACCAATATACATCCTGCTATATCTCCCACATGGAAAGTGCCAGGAGGGAGAAGTGGCGATTATGTTTAGACTTTCTCGGAACTGCTTCAAATCAACTAGATATCTTTGTGCTGTAAATCTCCCAACAGCCAAACGCAAAAGCAGCAAACATCTCGCTGTATGTCCCACATCCAAAGTGCCAAGAGAGAGCTTGCTCTCCCTGTCTTTGAGTACTGTTTTCGCTGTGCCGGTTACCTCTTTGCTAACATTCTCTTCAGCGCTGCAGGGAAACCAGGAACCACGTGGAGAAGGCACCCACACTGAAAGTGCCTGGAGGGAACATTGGGGCTTCTTCTCAGTGTCTCTGACATAGGGTTTCACTGTCCCGGGAAAGTCTCTGCTAACACCCTGCAGAGCGCTGTGCCCAATCTACAGAAACGTCTTGCGGTATCTCCTACAGGGAAAGTGCCAGGAGGGAATTGTCGAGCTTGTTCTCAGTGTCTCTGAGAATTGCTCTGATTATCCCTGTGACCTCTTTGCTAAGACTCTCCAGAGAGCCGTCCTCAAAACAAACACACATCTTGACATATCTCCCACATTGATCGCAGTGTCTCCAGGAACGGCATTCAAGGAGCCAGGAACTTTTCTCCCTACACTGTCCATTGAGTTGTCCTCAAAACCAATATACATCCTGCTATATCTCCCACATGGAAAGTGCCAGGAGGGAGAAGTGGCGATTATGTTTAGACTTTCTCGGAACTGCTTCAAATCAACTAGATATCTTTGTGCTGTAAATCTCCCAACAGCCAAACGCAAAAGCAGCAAACATCTCGCTGTATGTCCCACATCCAAAGTGCCAAGAGAGAGCTTGCTCTCCCTGTCTTTGAGTACTGTTTTCGCTGTCCCGGTTACCTCTTTGCTAACATTCTCTTCAGCGCTGCAGGGAAACCAGGAACCACGTGGAGAAGGCACCCACACTGAAAGTGCCTGGAGGGAACATTGGGGCTTCTTCTCAGTGTCTCTGACATAGGGTTTCACTGTCCCGGGAAAGTCTCTGCTAACACCCTGCAGAGCGCTGTGCCCAATCTACAGAAACGTCTTGCGGTATCTCCTACAGGGAAAGTGCCAGGAGGGAATTGTCGAGCTTGTTCTCAGTGTCTCTGAGAATTGCTCTGATTATCCCTGTGACCTCTTTGCTAAGACTCTCCAGAGAGCCGTCCTCAAAACCAACACACATCTTGACATATCTCCCTCATTGATCGCAGTGTCTCCAGGAACGGCATTCAAGGAGCCAGGAACTTTTCTCCCTACACTGTCCATTGAGTTGTCCTCAAAACCAATATACATCCTGCTATATCTCCCACATGGAAAGTGCCAGGAGGGAGAAGTGGCGATTATGTTTAGACTTTCTCGGAACTGCTTCAAATCAACTAGATATCTTTGTGCTGTAAATCTCCCAACAGCCAAACGCAAAAGCAGCAAACATCTCGCTGTATGTCCCACATCCAAAGTGCCAAGAGAGAGCTTGCTCTCCCTGTCTTTGAGTACTGTTTTCGCTGTGCCGGTTACCTCTTTGCTAACATTCTCTTCAGCGCTGCAGGGAAACCAGGAACCACGTGGAGAAGGCACCCACACTGAAAGTGCCTGGAGGGAACATTGGGGCTTCTTCTCAGTGTCTCTGACATAGGGTTTCACTGTCCCGGGAAAGTCTCTGCTAACACCCTGCAGAGCGCTGTGCCCAATCTACAGAAACGTCTTGCGGTATCTCCTACAGGGAAAGTGCCAGGAGGGAACTGTCCATCTTGTTCTCAGTGTCTCTGAGAATTGCTCTGATTATCCCTGTGACCTTTTTGCTAAGACTCTCCAGAGAGCCGTCCTCAAAACCAACACACATCTTGACATATCTCCCTCATTGATCGCAGTGTCTCCAGGAACGGCATTCAAGGAGCCAGGAACTTTTCTCCCTACACTGTCCATTGAGTTGTCCTCAAAACCAATATACATCCTGCTATATCTCCCACATGGAAAGTGCCAGGAGGGAGAAGTGGCGATTATGTTTAGACTTTCTCGGAACTGCTTCAAATCAACTAGATATCTTTGTGCTGTAAATCTCCCAACAGCCAAACGCAAAAGCAGCAAACATCTCGCTGTATGTCCCACATCCAAAGTGCCAAGAGAGAGCTTGCTCTCCCTGTCTTTGAGTACTGTTTTCGCTGTGCCGGTTACCTCTGCTAACATTCTCTTCAGCGCTGCAGGGAAACCAGGAACCACGTGGAGAAGGCACCCACACTGAAAGTGCCTGGAGGGAACATTGGGGCTTCTTCTCAGTGTCTCTGACATAGGGTTTCACTGTCCCGGGAAAGTCTCTGCTAACACCCTGCAGAGCGCTGTGCCCAATCTACAGAAACGTCTTGCGGTATCTCCTACAGGGAAAGTGCCAGGAGGGAACTGTCCATCTTGTTCTCAGTGTCTCTGAGAATTGCTCTGATTATCCCTGTGACCTCTTTGCTAAGACTCTCCAGAGAGCCGTCCTCAAAACCAACACACATCTTGACATATCTCCCACATTGATCGCAGTGTCTCCAGGAACGGCATTCAAGGAGCCAGGAACTTTTCTCCCTACACTGTCCATTGAGTTGTCCTCAAAACCAATATACATCCTGCTATATCTCCCACATGGAAAGTGCCAGGAGGGAGAAGTGGCGATTATGTTTAGACTTTCTCGGAACTGCTTCAAATCAACTAGATATCTTTGTGCTGTAAATCTCCCAACAGCCAAACGCAAAAGCAGCAAACATCTCGCTGTATGTCCCACATCCAAAGTGCCAAGAGAGAGCTTGCTCTCCCTGTCTTTGAGTACTGTTTTCGCTGTGCCGGTTACCTCTTTGCTAACATTCTCTTCAGCGCTGCAGGGAAACCAGGAACCACGTGGAGAAGGCACCCACACTGAAAGTGCCTGGAGGGAACATTGGGGCTTCTTCTCAGTGTCTCTGACATAGGGTTTCACTGTCCCGGGAAAGTCTCTGCTAACACCCTGCAGAGCGCTGTGCCCAATCTACAGAAACGTCTTGCGGTATCTCCTACAGGGAAAATGCCAGGAGGGAACTGTCCATCTTGTTCTCAGTGTCTCTGAGAATTGCTCTGATTATCCCTGTGACCTCTTTGCTAAGACTCTCCAGAGAGCCGTCCTCAAAACCAACACACATCTTGACATATCTCCCACATTGATCGCAGTGTCTCCAGGAACGGCATTCAAGGAGCCAGGAACTTTTCTCCCTACACTGTCCATTGAGTTGTCCTCAAAACCAATATACATCCTGCTATATCTCCCACATGGAAAGTGCCAGGAGGGAGAAGTGGCGATTATGTTTAGACTTTCTCGGAACTGCTTCAAATCAACTAGATATCTTTGTGCTGTAAATCTCCCAACAGCCAAACGCAAAAGCAGCAAACATCTCGCTGTATGTCCCACATCCAAAGTGCCAAGAGAGAGCTTGCTCTCCCTGTCTTTGAGTACTGTTTTCGCTGTGCCGGTTACCTCTTTGCTAACATTCTCTTCAGCGCTGCAGGGAAACCAGGAACCACGTGGAGAAGGCACCCACACTGAAAGTGCCTGGAGGGAACATTGGGGCTTCTTCTCAGTGTCTCTGACATAGGGTTTCACTGTCCCGGGAAAGTCTCTGCTAACACCCTGCAGAGCGCTGTGCCCAATCTACAGAAACGTCTTGCGGTATCTCCTACAGGGAAAGTGCCAGGAGGGAACTGTCCATCTTGTTCTCAGTGTCTCTGAGAATTGCTCTGATTATCCCTGTGACCTCTTTGCTAAGACTCTCCAGAGAGCCGTCCTCAAAACCAACACACATCTTGACATATCTCCCACATTGATCGCAGTGTCTCCAGGAACGGCATTCAAGGAGCCAGGAACTTTTCTCCCTACACTGTCCATTGAGTTGTCCTCAAAACCAATATACATCCTGCTATATCTCCCACATGGAAAGTGCCAGGAGGGAGAAGTGGCGATTATGTTTAGACTTTCTCGGAACTGCTTCAAATCAACTAGCTATCTTTGTGCTGTAAATCTCCCAACAGCCAAACGCAAAAGCAGCAAACATCTCGCTGTATGTCCCACATCCAAAGTGCCAAGAGAGAGCTTGCTCTCCCTGTCTTTGAGTACTGTTTTCGCTGTGCCGGTTACCTCTTTGCTAACATTCTCTTCAGCGCTGCAGGGAAACCAGGAACCACGTGGAGAAGGCACCCACACTGAAAGTGCCTGGAGGGAACATTGGGGCTTCTTCTCAGTGTCTCTGACATAGGGTTTCACTGTCCCGGGAAAGTCTCTGCTAACACCCTGCAGAGCGCTGTGCCCAATCTACAGAAACGTCTTGCGGTATCTCCTACAGGGAAAGTGCCAGGAGGGAATTGTCGAGCTTGTTCTCAGTGTCTCTGAGAATTGCTCTGATTATCCCTGTGACCTCTTTGCTAAGACTCTCCAGAGAGCCGTCCTCAAAACCAACACACATCTTGACATATCTCCCTCATTGATCGCAGTGTCTCCAGGAACGGCATTCAAGGAGCCAGGAACTTTTCTCCCTACACTGTCCATTGAGTTGTCCTCAAAACCAAGATACATCCTGCTATATCTCCCACATGGAAAGTGCCAGGAGGGAGAAGTGGCGATTATGTTTAGACTTTCTCGGAACTGCTTCAAATCAACTAGATATCTTTGTGCTGTAAATCTCCCAACAGCCAAACGCAAAAGCAGCAAACATCTCGCTGTATGTCCCACATCCAAAGTGCCAAGAGAGAGCTTGCTCTCCCTGTCTTTGAGTACTGTTTTCACTGTCCCGGTTACCTCTTTGCTAACATTCTCTTCAGCGCTGCAGGGAAACCAGGAACCACGTGGAGAAGGCACCCACACTGAAAGTGCCTGGAGGGAACATTGGGGCTTCTTCTCAGTGTCTCTGACATAGGGTTTCACTGTCCCGGGAAAGTCTCTGCTAACACCCTGCAGAGCGCTGTGCCCAATCTACAGAAACGTCTTGCGGTATCTCCTACAGGGAAAGCGCCAGGAGGGAACTGTCCATCTTGTTCTCAGTGTCTCTGAGAATTGCTCTGATTATCCCTGTGACCTCTTTGCTAAGACTCTCCAGAGAGCCGTCCTCAAAACCAACACACATCTTGACATATCTCCCTCATTGATCGCAGTGTCTCCAGGAACGGCATTCAAGGAGCCAGGAACTTTTCTCCCTACACTGTCCATTGAGTTGTCCTCAAAACCAATATACATCCTGCTATATCTCCCACATGGAAAGTGCCAGGAGGGAGAAGTGGCGATTATGTTTAGACTTTCTCGGAACTGCTTCAAATCAACTAGATATCTTTGTGCTGTAAATCTCCCAACAGCCAAACGCAAAAGCAGCAAACATCTCGCTGTATGTCCCACATCCAAAGTGCCAAGAGAGAGCTTGCTCTCCCTGTCTTTGAGTACTGTTTTCGCTGTGCCGGTTACCTCTTTGCTAACATTCTCTTCAGCGCTGCAGGGAAACCAGGAACCACGTGGAGAAGGCACCCACACTGAAAGTGCCTGGAGGGAACATTGGGGCTTCTTCTCAGTGTCTCTGACATAGGGTTTCACTGTCCCGGGAAAGTCTCTGCTAACACCCTGCAGAGCGCTGTGCCCAATCTACAGAAACGTCTTGCGGTATCTCCTACAGGGAAAGTGCCAGGAGGGAATTGTCGAGCTTGTTCTCAGTGTCTCTGAGAATTGCTCTGATTATCCCTGTGACCTCTTTGCTAAGACTCTCCAGAGAGCCGTCCTCAAAACAAACACACATCTTGACATATCTCCCACATTGATCGCAGTGTCTCCAGGAACGGCATTCAAGGAGCCAGGAACTTTTCTCCCTACACTGTCCATTGAGTTGTCCTCAAAACCAAGATACATCCTGCTATATCTCCCACATGGAAAGTGCCAGGAGGGAGAAGTGGCGATTATGTTTAGACTTTCTCGGAACTGCTTCAAATCAACTAGATATCTTTGTGCTGTAAATCTCCCAACAGCCAAACGCAAAAGCAGCAAACATCTCGCTGTATGTCCCACATCCAAAGTGCCAAGAGAGAGCTTGCTCTCCCTGTCTTTGAGTACTGTTTTCGCTGTGCCGGTTACCTCTTTGCTAACATTCTCTTCAGCGCTGCAGGGAAACCAGGAACCACGTGGAGAAGGCACCCACACTGAAAGTGCCTGGAGGGAACATTGGGGCTTCTTCTCAGTGTCTCTGACATAGGGTTTCACTGTCCCGGGAAAGTCTCTGCTAACACCCTGCAGAGCGCTGTGCCCAATCTACAGAAACGTCTTGCGGTATCTCCTACAGGGAAAGTGCCAGGAGGGAACTGTCCATCTTGTTCTCAGTGTCTCTGAGAATTGCTCTGATTATCCCTGTGACCTCTTTGCTAAGACTCTCCAGAGAGCCGTCCTCAAAACAAACACACATCTTGACATATCTCCCACATTGATCGCAGTGTCTCCAGGAACGGCATTCAAGGAGCCAGGAACTTTTCTCCCTACACTGTCCATTGAGTTGTCCTCAAAACCAATATACATCCTGCTATATCTCCCACATGGAAAGTGCCAGGAGGGAGAAGTGGCGATTATGTTTAGACTTTCTCGGAACTGCTTCAAATCAACTAGATATCTTTGTGCTGTAAATCTCCCAACAGCCAAACGCAAAAGCAGCAAACATCTCGCTGTATGTCCCACATCCAAAGTGCCAAGAGAGAGCTTGCTCTCCCTGTCTTTGAGTACTGTTTTCGCTGTGCCGGTTACCTCTGCTAACATTCTCTTCAGCGCTGCAGGGAAACCAGGAACCACGTGGAGAAGGCACCCACACTGAAAGTGCCTGGAGGGAACATTGGGGCTTCTTCTCAGTGTCTCTGACATAGGGTTTCACTGTCCCGGGAAAGTCTCTGCTAACACCCTGCAGAGCGCTGTGCCCAATCTACAGAAACGTCTTGCGGTATCTCCTACAGGGAAAGTGCCAGGAGGGAACTGTCCATCTTGTTCTCAGTGTCTCTGAGAATTGCTCTGATTATCCCTGTGACCTCTTTGCTAAGACTCTCCAGAGAGCCGTCCTCAAAACCAACACACATCTTGACATATCTCCCACATTGATCGCAGTGTCTCCAGGAACGGCATTCAAGGAGCCAGGAACTTTTCTCCCTACACTGTCCATTGAGTTGTCCTCAAAACCAATATACATCCTGCTATATCTCCCACATGGAAAGTGCCAGGAGGGAGAAGTGGCGATTATGTTTAGACTTTCTCGGAACTGCTTCAAATCAACTAGATATCTTTGTGCTGTAAATCTCCCAACAGCCAAACGCAAAAGCAGCAAACATCTCGCTGTATGTCCCACATCCAAAGTGCCAAGAGAGAGCTTGCTCTCCCTGTCTTTGAGTACTGTTTTCGCTGTGCCGGTTACCTCTTTGCTAACATTCTCTTCAGCGCTGCAGGGAAACCAGGAACCACGTGGAGAAGGCACCCACACTGAAAGTGCCTGGAGGGAACATTGGGGCTTCTTCTCAGTGTCTCTGACATAGGGTTTCACTGTCCCGGGAAAGTCTCTGCTAACACCCTGCAGAGCGCTGTGCCCAATCTACAGAAACGTCTTGCGGTATCTCCTACAGGGAAAGTGCCAGGAGGGAATTGTCGAGCTTGTTCTCAGTGTCTCTGAGAATTGCTCTGATTATCCCTGTGACCTCTTTGCTAAGACTCTCCAGAGAGCCGTCCTCAAAACCAACACACATCTTGACATATCTCCCACATTGATCGCAGTGTCTCCAGGAACGGCATTCAAGGAGCCAGGAACTTTTCTCCCTACACTGTCCATTGAGTTGTCCTCAAAACCAATATACATCCTGCTATATCTCCCACATGGAAAGTGCCAGGAGGGAGAAGTGGCGATTATGTTTAGACTTTCTCGGAACTGCTTCAAATCAACTAGATATCTTTGTGCTGTAAATCTCCCAACAGCCAAACGCAAAAGCAGCAAACATCTCGCTGTATGTCCCACATCCAAAGTGCCAAGAGAGAGCTTGCTCTCCCTGTCTTTGAGTACTGTTTTCGCTGTCCCGGTTACCTCTTTGCTAACATTCTCTTCAGCGCTGCAGGGAAACCAGGAACCACGTGGAGAAGGCACCCACGCTGAAAGTGCCTGGAGGGAACATTGGGGCTTCTTCTCAGTGTCTCTGACATAGGGTTTCACTGTCCCGGGAAAGTCTCTGCTAACACCCTGCAGAGCGCTGTGCCCAATCTACAGAAACGTCTTGCGGTATCTCCTACAGGGAAAGTGCCAGGAGGGAACTGTCCATCTTGTTCTCAGTGTCTCTGAGAATTGCTCTGATTATCCCTGTGACCTCTTTGCTAAGACTCTCCAGAGAGCCGTCCTCAAAACCAACACACATCTTGACATATCTCCCACATTGATCGCAGTGTCTCCAGGAACGGCATTCAAGGAGCCAGGAACTTTTCTCCCTACACTGTCCATTGAGTTGTCCTCAAAACCAATATACATCCTGCTATATCTCCCACATGGAAAGTGCCAGGAGGGAGAAGTGGCGATTATGTTTAGACTTTCTCGGAACTGCTTCAAATCAACTAGATATCTTTGTGCTGTAAATCTCCCAACAGCCAAACGCAAAAGCAGCAAACATCTCGCTGTATGTCCCACATCCAAAGTGCCAAGAGAGAGCTTGCTCTCCCTGTCTTTGAGTACTGTTTTCGCTGTGCCGGTTACCTCTTTGCTAACATTCTCTTCAGCGCTGCAGGGAAACCAGGAACCACGTGGAGAAGGCACCCACACTGAAAGTGCCTGGAGGGAACATTGGGGCTTCTTCTCAGTGTCTCTGACATAGGGTTTCACTGTCCCGGGAAAGTCTCTGCTAACACCCTGCAGAGCGCTGTGCCCAATCTACAGAAACGTCTTGCGGTATCTCCTACAGGGAAAGCGCCAGGAGGGAACTGTCCATCTTGTTCTCAGTGTCTCTGAGAATTGCTCTGATTATCCCTGTGACCTCTTTGCTAAGACTCTCCAGAGAGCCGTCCTCAAAACCAACACACATCTTGACATATCTCCCTCATTGATCGCAGTGTCTCCAGGAACGGCATTCAAGGAGCCAGGAACTTTTCTCCCTACACTGTCCATTGAGTTGTCCTCAAAACCAATATACATCCTGCTATATCTCCCACATGGAAAGTGCCAGGAGGGAGAAGTGGCGATTATGTTTAGACTTTCTCGGAACTGCTTCAAATCAACTAGATATCTTTGTGCTGTAAATCTCCCAACAGCCAAACGCAAAAGCAGCAAACATCTCGCTGTATGTCCCACATCCAAAGTGCCAAGAGAGAGCTTGCTCTCCCTGTCTTTGAGTACTGTTTTCGCTGTGCCGGTTACCTCTTTGCTAACATTCTCTTCAGCGCTGCAGGGAAACCAGGAACCACGTGGAGAAGGCACCCACACTGAAAGTGCCTGGAGGGAACATTGGGGCTTCTTCTCAGTGTCTCTGACATAGGGTTTCACTGTCCCGGGAAAGTCTCTGCTAACACCCTGCAGAGCGCTGTGCCCAATCTACAGAAACGTCTTGCGGTATCTCCTACAGGGAAAGTGCCAGGAGGGAATTGTCGAGCTTGTTCTCAGTGTCTCTGAGAATTGCTCTGATTATCCCTGTGACCTCTTTGCTAAGACTCTCCAGAGAGCCGTCCTCAAAACAAACACACATCTTGACATATCTCCCACATTGATCGCAGTGTCTCCAGGAACGGCATTCAAGGAGCCAGGAACTTTTCTCCCTACACTGTCCATTGAGTTGTCCTCAAAACCAATATACATCCTGCTATATCTCCCACATGGAAAGTGCCAGGAGGGAGAAGTGGCGATTATGTTTAGACTTTCTCGGAACTGCTTCAAATCAACTAGATATCTTTGTGCTGTAAATCTCCCAACAGCCAAACGCAAAAGCAGCAAACATCTCGCTGTATGTCCCACATCCAAAGTGCCAAGAGAGAGCTTGCTCTCCCTGTCTTTGAGTACTGTTTTCGCTGTCCCGGTTACCTCTTTGCTAACATTCTCTTCAGCGCTGCAGGGAAACCAGGAACCACGTGGAGAAGGCACCCACACTGAAAGTGCCTGGAGGGAACATTGGGGCTTCTTCTCAGTGTCTCTGACATAGGGTTTCACTGTCCCGGGAAAGTCTCTGCTAACACCCTGCAGAGCGCTGTGCCCAATCTACAGAAACGTCTTGCGGTATCTCCTACAGGGAAAGTGCCAGGAGGGAACTGTCCATCTTGTTCTCAGTGTCTCTGAGAATTGCTCTGATTATCCCTGTGACCTCTTTGCTAAGACTCTCCAGAGAGCCGTCCTCAAAACCAACACACATCTTGACATATCTCCCTCATTGATCGCAGTGTCTCCAGGAACGGCATTCAAGGAGCCAGGAACTTTTCTCCCTACACTGTCCATTGAGTTGTCCTCAAAACCAATATACATCCTGCTATATCTCCCACATGGAAAGTGCCAGGAGGGAGAAGTGGCGATTATGTTTAGACTTTCTCGGAACTGCTTCAAATCAACTAGATATCTTTGTGCTGTAAATCTCCCAACAGCCAAACGCAAAAGCAGCAAACATCTCGCTGTATGTCCCACATCCAAAGTGCCAAGAGAGAGCTTGCTCTCCCTGTCTTTGAGTACTGTTTTCGCTGTGCCGGTTACCTCTTTGCTAACATTCTCTTCAGCGCTGCAGGGAAACCAGGAACCACGTGGAGAAGGCACCCACACTGAAAGTGCCTGGAGGGAACATTGGGGCTTCTTCTCAGTGTCTCTGACATAGGGTTTCACTGTCCCGGGAAAGTCTCTGCTAACACCCTGCAGAGCGCTGTGCCCAATCTACAGAAACGTCTTGCGGTATCTCCTACAGGGAAAGTGCCAGGAGGGAACTGTCCATCTTGTTCTCAGTGTCTCTGAGAATTGCTCTGATTATCCCTGTGACCTCTTTGCTAAGACTCTCCAGAGAGCCGTCCTCAAAACCAACACACATCTTGACATATCTCCCACATTGATCGCAGTGTCTCCAGGAACGGCATTCAAGGAGCCAGGAACTTTTCTCCCTACACTGTCCATTGAGTTGTCCTCAAAACCAATATACATCCTGCTATATCTCCCACATGGAAAGTGCCAGGAGGGAGAAGTGGCGATTATGTTTAGACTTTCTCGGAACTGCTTCAAATCAACTAGATATCTTTGTGCTGTAAATCTCCCAACAGCCAAACGCAAAAGCAGCAAACATCTCGCTGTATGTCCCACATCCAAAGTGCCAAGAGAGAGCTTGCTCTCCCTGTCTTTGAGTACTGTTTTCGCTGTGCCGGTTACCTCTTTGCTAACATTCTCTTCAGCGCTGCAGGGAAACCAGGAACCACGTGGAGAAGGCACCCACACTGAAAGTGCCTGGAGGGAACATTGGGGCTTCTTCTCAGTGTCTCTGACATAGGGTTTCACTGTCCCGGGAAAGTCTCTGCTAACACCCTGCAGAGCGCTGTGCCCAATCTACAGAAACGTCTTGCGGTATCTCCTACAGGGAAAGTGCCAGGAGGGAACTGTCCATCTTGTTCTCAGTGTCTCTGAGAATTGCTCTGATTATCCCTGTGACCTCTTTGCTAAGACTCTCCAGAGAGCCGTCCTCAAAACCAACACACATCTTGACATATCTCCCACATTGATCGCAGTGTCTCCAGGAACGGCATTCAAGGAGCCAGGAACTTTTCTCCCTACACTGTCCATTGAGTTGTCCTCAAAACCAATATACATCCTGCTATATCTCCCACATGGAAAGTGCCAGGAGGGAGAAGTGGCGATTATGTTTAGACTTTCTCGGAACTGCTTCAAATCAACTAGATATCTTTGTGCTGTAAATCTCCCAACAGCCAAACGCAAAAGCAGCAAACATCTCGCTGTATGTCCCACATCCAAAGTGCCAAGAGAGAGCTTGCTCTCCCTGTCTTTGAGTACTGTTTTCGCTGTGCCGGTTACCTCTTTGCTAACATTCTCTTCAGCGCTGCAGGGAAACCAGGAACCACGTGGAGAAGGCACCCACACTGAAAGTGCCTGGAGGGAACATTGGGGCTTCTTCTCAGTGTCTCTGACATAGGGTTTCACTGTCCCGGGAAAGTCTCTGCTAACACCCTGCAGAGCGCTGTGCCCAATCTACAGAAACGTCTTGCGGTATCTCCTACAGGGAAAGTGCCAGGAGGGAACTGTCCATCTTGTTCTCAGTGTCTCTGAGAATTGCTCTGATTATCCCTGTGACCTCTTTGCTAAGACTCTCCAGAGAGCCGTCCTCAAAACCAACACACATCTTGACATATCTCCCTCATTGATCGCAGTGTCTCCAGGAACGGCATTCAAGGAGCCAGGAACTTTTCTCCCTACACTGTCCATTGAGTTGTCCTCAAAACCAATATACATCCTGCTATATCTCCCACATGGAAAGTGCCAGGAGGGAGAAGTGGCGATTATGTTTAGACTTTCTCGGAACTGCTTCAAATCAACTAGATATCTTTGTGCTGTAAATCTCCCAACAGCCAAACGCAAAAGCAGCAAACATCTCGCTGTATGTCCCACATCCAAAGTGCCAAGAGAGAGCTTGCTCTCCCTGTCTTTGAGTACTGTTTTCACTGTCCCGGTTACCTCTTTGCTAACATTCTCTTCAGCGCTGCAGGGAAACCAGGAACCACGTGGAGAAGGCACCCACACTGAAAGTGCCTGGAGGGAACATTGGGGCTTCTTCTCAGTGTCTCTGACATAGGGTTTCACTGTCCCGGGAAAGTCTCTGCTAACACCCTGCAGAGCGCTGTGCCCAATCTACAGAAACGTCTTGCGGTATCTCCTACAGGGAAAGTGCCAGGAGGGAACTGTCCATCTTGTTCTCAGTGTCTCTGAGAATTGCTCTGATTATCCCTGTGACCTCTTTGCTAAGACTCTCCAGAGAGCCGTCCTCAAAACCAACACACATCTTGACATATCTCCCACATTGATCGCAGTGTCTCCAGGAACGGCATTCAAGGAGCCAGGAACTTTTCTCCCTACACTGTCCATTGAGTTGTCCTCAAAACCAATATACATCCTGCTATATCTCCCACATGGAAAGTGCCAGGAGGGAGAAGTGGCGATTATGTTTAGACTTTCTCGGAACTGCTTCAAATCAACTAGATATCTTTGTGCTGTAAATCTCCCAACAGCCAAACGCAAAAGCAGCAAACATCTCGCTGTATGTCCCACATCCAAAGTGCCAAGAGAGAGCTTGCTCTCCCTGTCTTTGAGTACTGTTTTCGCTGTGCCGGTTACCTCTTTGCTAACATTCTCTTCAGCGCTGCAGGGAAACCAGGAACCACGTGGAGAAGGCACCCACACTGAAAGTGCCTGGAGGGAACATTGGGGCTTCTTCTCAGTGTCTCTGACATAGGGTTTCACTGTCCCGGGAAAGTCTCTGCTAACACCCTGCAGAGCGCTGTGCCCAATCTACAGAAACGTCTTGCGGTATCTCCTACAGGGAAAGTGCCAGGAGGGAACTGTCCATCTTGTTCTCAGTGTCTCTGAGAATTGCTCTGATTATCCCTGTGACCTCTTTGCTAAGACTCTCCAGAGAGCCGTCCTCAAAACCAACACACATCTTGACATATCTCCCTCATTGATCGCAGTGTCTCCAGGAACGGCATTCAAGGAGCCAGGAACTTTTCTCCCTACACTGTCCATTGAGTTGTCCTCAAAACCAATATACATCCTGCTATATCTCCCACATGGAAAGTGCCAGGAGGGAGAAGTGGCGATTATGTTTAGACTTTCTCGGAACTGCTTCAAATCAACTAGATATCTTTGTGCTGTAAATCTCCCAACAGCCAAACGCAAAAGCAGCAAACATCTCGCTGTATGTCCCACATCCAAAGTGCCAAGAGAGAGCTTGCTCTCCCTGTCTTTGAGTACTGTTTTCGCTGTGCCGGTTACCTCTTTGCTAACATTCTCTTCAGCGCTGCAGGGAAACCAGGAACCACGTGGAGAAGGCACCCACACTGAAAGTGCCTGGAGGGAACATTGGGGCTTCTTCTCAGTGTCTCTGACATAGGGTTTCACTGTCCCGGGAAAGTCTCTGCTAACACCCTGCAGAGCGCTGTGCCCAATCTACAGAAACGTCTTGCGGTATCTCCTACAGGGAAAGTGCCAGGAGGGAACTGTCCATCTTGTTCTCAGTGTCTCTGAGAATTGCTCTGATTATCCCTGTGACCTCTTTGCTAAGACTCTCCAGAGAGCCGTCCTCAAAACAAACACACATCTTGACATATCTCCCACATTGATCGCAGTGTCTCCAGGAACGGCATTCAAGGAGCCAGGAACTTTTCTCCCTACACTGTCCATTGAGTTGTCCTCAAAACCAATATACATCCTGCTATATCTCCCACATGGAAAGTGCCAGGAGGGAGAAGTGGCGATTATGTTTAGACTTTCTCGGAACTGCTTCAAATCAACTAGATATCTTTGTGCTGTAAATCTCCCAACAGCCAAACGCAAAAGCAGCAAACATCTCGCTGTATGTCCCACATCCAAAGTGCCAAGAGAGAGCTTTCTCTCCCTGTCTTTGAGTACTGTTTTCGCTGTGCCGGTTACCTCTTTGCTAACATTCTCTTCAGCGCTGCAGGGAAACCAGGAACCACGTGGAGAAGGCACCCACACTGAAAGTGCCTGGAGGGAACATTGGGGCTTCTTCTCAGTGTCTCTGACATAGGGTTTCACTGTCCCGGGAAAGTCTCTGCTAACACCCTGCAGAGCGCTGTGCCCAATCTACAGAAACGTCTTGCGGTATCTCCTACAGGGAAAGTGCCAGGAGGGAACTGTCCATCTTGTTCTCAGTGTCTCTGAGAATTGCTCTGATTATCCCTGTGACCTCTTTGCTAAGACTCTCCAGAGAGCCGTCCTCAAAACCAACACACATCTTGACATATCTCCCTCATTGATCGCAGTGTCTCCAGGAACGGCATTCAAGGAGCCAGGAACTTTTCTCCCTACACTGTCCATTGAGTTGTCCTCAAAACCAATATACATCCTGCTATATCTCCCACATGGAAAGTGCCAGGAGGGAGAAGTGGCGATTATGTTTAGACTTTCTCGGAACTGCTTCAAATCAACTAGATATCTTTGTGCTGTAAATCTCCCAACAGCCAAACGCAAAAGCAGCAAACATCTCGCTGTATGTCCCACATCCAAAGTGCCAAGAGAGAGCTTGCTCTCCCTGTCTTTGAGTACTGTTTTCACTGTCCCGGTTACCTCTTTGCTAACATTCTCTTCAGCGCTGCAGGGAAACCAGGAACCACGTGGAGAAGGCACCCACACTGAAAGTGCCTGGAGGGAACATTGGGGCTTCTTCTCAGTGTCTCTGACATAGGGTTTCACTGTCCCGGGAAAGTCTCTGCTAACACCCTGCAGAGCGCTGTGCCCAATCTACAGAAACGTCTTGCGGTATCTCCTACAGGGAAAGTGCCAGGAGGGAACTGTCCATCTTGTTCTCAGTGTCTCTGAGAATTGCTCTGATTATCCCTGTGACCTCTTTGCTAAGACTCTCCAGAGAGCCGTCCTCAAAACCAACACACATCTTGACATATCTCCCACATTGATCGCAGTGTCTCCAGGAACGGCATTCAAGGAGCCAGGAACTTTTCTCCCTACACTGTCCATTGAGTTGTCCTCAAAACCAATATACATCCTGCTATATCTCCCACATGGAAAGTGCCAGGAGGGAGAAGTGGCGATTATGTTTAGACTTTCTCGGAACTGCTTCAAATCAACTAGATATCTTTGTGCTGTAAATCTCCCAACAGCCAAACGCAAAAGCAGCAAACATCTCGCTGTATGTCCCACATCCAAAGTGCCAAGAGAGAGCTTGCTCTCCCTGTCTTTGAGTACTGTTTTCGCTGTGCCGGTTACCTCTTTGCTAACATTCTCTTCAGCGCTGCAGGGAAACCAGGAACCACGTGGAGAAGGCACCCACACTGAAAGTGCCTGGAGGGAACATTGGGGCTTCTTCTCAGTGTCTCTGACATAGGGTTTCACTGTCCCGGGAAAGTCTCTGCTAACACCCTGCAGAGCGCTGTGCCCAATCTACAGAAACGTCTTGCGGTATCTCCTACAGGGAAAGTGCCAGGAGGGAACTGTCCATCTTGTTCTCAGTGTCTCCGAGAATTGCTCTGATTATCCCTGTGACCTCTTTGCTAAGACTCTCCAGAGAGCCGTCCTCAAAACCAACACACATCTTGACATATCTCCCTCATTGATCGCAGTGTCTCCAGGAACGGCATTCAAGGAGCCAGGAACTTTTCTCCCTACACTGTCCATTGAGTTGTCCTCAAAACCAATATACATCCTGCTATATCTCCCACATGGAAAGTGCCAGGAGGGAGAAGTGGCGATTATGTTTAGACTTTCTCGGAACTGCTTCAAATCAACTAGATATCTTTGTGCTGTAAATCTCCCAACAGCCAAACGCAAAAGCAGCAAACATCTCGCTGTATGTCCCACATCCAAAGTGCCAAGAGAGAGCTTGCTCTCCCTGTCTTTGAGTACTGTTTTCGCTGTGCCGGTTACCTCTTTGCTAACATTCTCTTCAGCGCTGCAGGGAAACCAGGAACCACGTGGAGAAGGCACCCACACTGAAAGTGCCTGGAGGGAACATTGGGGCTTCTTCTCAGTGTCTCTGACATAGGGTTTCACTGTCCCGGGAAAGTCTCTGCTAACACCCTGCAGAGCGCTGTGCCCAATCTACAGAAACGTCTTGCGGTATCTCCTACAGGGAAAGTGCCAGGAGGGAACTGTCCATCTTGTTCTCAGTGTCTCTGAGAATTGCTCTGATTATCCCTGTGACCTCTTTGCTAAGACTCTCCAGAGAGCCGTCCTCAAAACCAACACACATCTTGACATATCTCCCTCATTGATCGCAGTGTCTCCAGGAACGGCATTCAAGGAGCCAGGAACTTTTCTCCCTACACTGTCCATTGAGTTGTCCTCAAAACCAATATACATCCTGCTATATCTCCCACATGGAAAGTGCCAGGAGGGAGAAGTGGCGATTATGTTTAGACTTTCTCGGAACTGCTTCAAATCAACTAGATATCTTTGTGCTGTAAATCTCCCAACAGCCAAACGCAAAAGCAGCAAACATCTCGCTGTATGTCCCACATCCAAAGTGCCAAGAGAGAGCTTGCTCTCCCTGTCTTTGAGTACTGTTTTCGCTGTGCCGGTTACCTCTTTGCTAACATTCTCTTCAGCGCTGCAGGGAAACCAGGAACCACGTGGAGAAGGCACCCACACTGAAAGTGCCTGGAGGGAACATTGGGGCTTCTTCTCAGTGTCTCTGACATAGGGTTTCACTGTCCCGGGAAAGTCTCTGCTAACACCCTGCAGAGCGCTGTGCCCAATCTACAGAAACGTCTTGCGGTATCTCCTACAGGGAAAGTGCCAGGAGGGAACTGTCCATCTTGTTCTCAGTGTCTCTGAGAATTGCTCTGATTATCCCTGTGACCTCTTTGCTAAGACTCTCCAGAGAGCCGTCCTCAAAACAAACACACATCTTGACATATCTCCCACATTGATCGCAGTGTCTCCAGGAACGGCATTCAAGGAGCCAGGAACTTTTCTCCCTACACTGTCCATTGAGTTGTCCTCAAAACCAATATACATCCTGCTATATCTCCCACATGGAAAGTGCCAGGAGGGAGAAGTGGCGATTATGTTTAGACTTTCTCGGAACTGCTTCAAATCAACTAGATATCTTTGTGCTGTAAATCTCCCAACAGCCAAACGCAAAAGCAGCAAACATCTCGCTGTATGTCCCACATCCAAAGTGCCAAGAGAGAGCTTGCTCTCCCTGTCTTTGAGTACTGTTTTCGCTGTGCCGGTTACCTCTTTGCTAACATTCTCTTCAGCGCTGCAGGGAAACCAGGAACCACGTGGAGAAGGCACCCACACTGAAAGTGCCTGGAGGGAACATTGGGGCTTCTTCTCAGTGTCTCTGACATAGGGTTTCACTGTCCCGGGAAAGTCTCTGCTAACACCCTGCAGAGCGCTGTGCCCAATCTACAGAAACGTCTTGCGGTATCTCCTACAGGGAAAGTGCCAGGAGGGAACTGTCCATCTTGTTCTCAGTGTCTCTGAGAATTGCTCTGATTATCCCTGTGACCTCTTTGCTAAGACTCTCCAGAGAGCCGTCCTCAAAACCAACACACATCTTGACATATCTCCCTCATTGATCGCAGTGTCTCCAGGAACGGCATTCAAGGAGCCAGGAACTTTTCTCCCTACACTGTCCATTGAGTTGTCCTCAAAACCAATATACATCCTGCTATATCTCCCACATGGAAAGTGCCAGGAGGGAGAAGTGGCGATTATGTTTAGACTTTCTCGGAACTGCTTCAAATCAACTAGATATCTTTGTGCTGTAAATCTCCCAACAGCCAAACGCAAAAGCAGCAAACATCTCGCTGTATGTCCCACATCCAAAGTGCCAAGAGAGAGCTTGCTCTCCCTGTCTTTGAGTACTGTTTTCACTGTGCCGGTTACCTCTTTGCTAACATTCTCTTCAGCGCTGCAGGGAAACCAGGAACCACGTGGAGAAGGCACCCACACTGAAAGTGCCTGGAGGGAACATTGGGGCTTCTTCTCAGTGTCTCTGACATAGGGTTTCACTGTCCCGGGAAAGTCTCTGCTAACACCCTGCAGAGCGCTGTGCCCAATCTACAGAAACGTCTTGCGGTATCTCCTACAGGGAAAGTGCCAGGAGGGAACTGTCCATCTTGTTCTCAGTGTCTCTGAGAATTGCTCTGATTATCCCTGTGACCTCTTTGCTAAGACTCTCCAGAGAGCCGTCCTCAAAACCAACACACATCTTGACATATCTCCCTCATTGATCGCAGTGTCTCCAGGAACGGCATTCAAGGAGCCAGGAACTTTTCTCCCTACACTGTCCATTGAGTTGTCCTCAAAACCAATATACATCCTGCTATATCTCCCACATGGAAAGTGCCAGGAGGGAGAAGTGGCGATTATGTTTAGACTTTCTCGGAACTGCTTCAAATCAACTAGATATCTTTGTGCTGTAAATCTCCCAACAGCCAAACGCAAAAGCAGCAAACATCTCGCTGTATGTCCCACATCCAAAGTGCCAAGAGAGAGCTTGCTCTCCCTGTCTTTGAGTACTGTTTTCGCTGTGCCGGTTACCTCTTTGCTAACATTCTCTTCAGCGCTGCAGGGAAACCAGGAACCACGTGGAGAAGGCACCCACACTGAAAGTGCCTGGAGGGAACATTGGGGCTTCTTCTCAGTGTCTCTGACATAGGGTTTCACTGTCCCGGGAAAGTCTCTGCTAACACCCTGCAGAGCGCTGTGCCCAATCTACAGAAACGTCTTGCGGTATCTCCTACAGGGAAAGTGCCAGGAGGGAACTGTCCATCTTGTTCTCAGTGTCTCTGAGAATTGCTCTGATTATCCCTGTGACCTCTTTGCTAAGACTCTCGAGAGAGCCGTCCTCAAAACAAACACACATCTTGACATATCTCCCACATTGATCGCAGTGTCTCCAGGAACGGCATTCAAGGAGCCAGGAACTTTTCTCCCTACACTGTCCATTGAGTTGTCCTCAAAACCAATATACATCCTGCTATATCTCCCACATGGAAAGTGCCAGGAGGGAGAAGTGGCGATTATGTTTAGACTTTCTCGGAACTGCTTCAAATCAACTAGATATCTTTGTGCTGTAAATCTCCCAACAGCCAAACGCAAAAGCAGCAAACATCTCGCTGTATGTCCCACATCCAAAGTGCCAAGAGAGAGCTTGCTCTCCCTGTCTTTGAGTACTGTTTTCGCTGTGCCGGTTACCTCTTTGCTAACATTCTCTTCAGCGCTGCAGGGAAACCAGGAACCACGTGGAGAAGGCACCCACACTGAAAGTGCCTGGAGGGAACATTGGGGCTTCTTCTCAGTGTCTCTGACATAGGGTTTCACTGTCCCGGGAAAGTCTCTGCTAACACCCTGCAGAGCGCTGTGCCCAATCTACAGAAACGTCTTGCGGTATCTCCTACAGGGAAAGTGCCAGGAGGGAACTGTCCATCTTGTTCTCAGTGTCTCTGAGAATTGCTCTGATTATCCCTGTGACCTCTTTGCTAAGACTCTCCAGAGAGCCGTCCTCAAAACCAACACACATCTTGACATATCTCCCTCATTGATCGCAGTGTCTCCAGGAACGGCATTCAAGGAGCCAGGAACTTTTCTCCCTACACTGTCCATTGAGTTGTCCTCAAAACCAATATACATCCTGCTATATCTCCCACATGGAAAGTGCCAGGAGGGAGAAGTGGCGATTATGTTTAGACTTTCTCGGAACTGCTTCAAATCAACTAGATATCTTTGTGCTGTAAATCTCCCAACAGCCAAACGCAAAAGCAGCAAACATCTCGCTGTATGTCCCACATCCAAAGTGCCAAGAGAGAGCTTGCTCTCCCTGTCTTTGAGTACTGTTTTCACTGTCCCGGTTACCTCTTTGCTAACATTCTCTTCAGCGCTGCAGGGAAACCAGGAACCACGTGGAGAAGGCACCCACACTGAAAGTGCCTGGAGGGAACATTGGGGCTTCTTCTCAGTGTCTCTGACATAGGGTTTCACTGTCCCGGGAAAGTCTCTGCTAACACCCTGCAGAGCGCTGTGCCCAATCTACAGAAACGTCTTGCGGTATCTCCTACAGGGAAAGTGCCAGGAGGGAACTGTCCATCTTGTTCTCAGTGTCTCTGAGAATTGCTCTGATTATCCCTGTGACCTCTTTGCTAAGACTCTCCAGAGAGCCGTCCTCAAAACCAACACACATCTTGACATATCTCCCACATTGATCGCAGTGTCTCCAGGAACGGCATTCAAGGAGCCAGGAACTTTTCTCCCTACACTGTCCATTGAGTTGTCCTCAAAACCAATATACATCCTGCTATATCTCCCACATGGAAAGTGCCAGGAGGGAGAAGTGGCGATTATGTTTAGACTTTCTCGGAACTGCTTCAAATCAACTAGATATCTTTGTGCTGTAAATCTCCCAACAGCCAAACGCAAAAGCAGCAAACATCTCGCTGTATGTCCCACATCCAAAGTGCCAAGAGAGAGCTTGCTCTCCCTGTCTTTGAGTACTGTTTTCGCTGTGCCGGTTACCTCTTTGCTAACATTCTCTTCAGCGCTGCAGGGAAACCAGGAACCACGTGGAGAAGGCACCCACACTGAAAGTGCCTGGAGGGAACATTGGGGCTTCTTCTCAGTGTCTCTGACATAGGGTTTCACTGTCCCGGGAAAGTCTCTGCTAACACCCTGCAGAGCGCTGTGCCCAATCTACAGAAACGTCTTGCGGTATCTCCTACAGGGAAAGTGCCAGGAGGGAACTGTCCATCTTGTTCTCAGTGTCTCTGAGAATTGCTCTGATTATCCCTGTGACCTCTTTGCTAAGACTCTCCAGAGAGCCGTCCTCAAAACAAACACACATCTTGACATATCTCCCACATTGATCGCAGTGTCTCCAGGAACGGCATTCAAGGAGCCAGGAACTTTTCTCCCTACACTGTCCATTGAGTTGTCCTCAAAACCAATATACATCCTGCTATATCTCCCACATGGAAAGTGCCAGGAGGGAGAAGTGGCGATTATGTTTAGACTTTCTCGGAACTGCTTCAAATCAACTAGATATCTTTGTGCTGTAAATCTCCCAACAGCCAAACGCAAAAGCAGCAAACATCTCGCTGTATGTCCCACATCCAAAGTGCCAAGAGAGAGCTTGCTCTCCCTCTCTTTGAGTACTGTTTTCGCTGTGCCGGTTACCTCTTTGCTAACATTCTCTTCAGCGCTGCAGGGAAACCAGGAACCACGTGGAGAAGGCACCCACACTGAAAGTGCCTGGAGGGAACATTGGGGCTTCTTCTCAGTGTCTCTGACATAGGGTTTCACTGTCCCGGGAAAGTCTCTGCTAACACCCTGCAGAGCGCTGTGCCCAATCTACAGAAACGTCTTGCGGTATCTCCTACAGGGAAAGTGCCAGGAGGGAACTGTCCATCTTGTTCTCAGTGTCTCTGAGAATTGCTCTGATTATCCCTGTGACCTCTTTGCTAAGACTCTCCAGAGAGCCGTCCTCAAAACCAACACACATCTTGACATATCTCCCTCATTGATCGCAGTGTCTCCAGGAACGGCATTCAAGGAGCCAGGAACTTTTCTCCCTACACTGTCCATTGAGTTGTCCTCAAAACCAATATACATCCTGCTATATCTCCCACATGGAAAGTGCCAGGAGGGAGAAGTGGCGATTATGTTTAGACTTTCTCGGAACTGCTTCAAATCAACTAGATATCTTTGTGCTGTAAATCTCCCAACAGCCAAACGCAAAAGCAGCAAACATCTCGCTGTATGTCCCACATCCAAAGTGCCAAGAGAGAGCTTGCTCTCCCTGTCTTTGAGTACTGTTTTCGCTGTGCCGGTTACCTCTTTGCTAACATTCTCTTCAGCGCTGCAGGGAAACCAGGAACCACGTGGAGAAGGCACCCACACTGAAAGTGCCTGGAGGGAACATTGGGGCTTCTTCTCAGTGTCTCTGACATAGGGTTTCACTGTCCCGGGAAAGTCTCTGCTAACACCCTGCAGAGCGCTGTGCCCAATCTACAGAAACGTCTTGCGGTATCTCCTACAGGGAAAGTGCCAGGAGGGAACTGTCCATCTTGTTCTCAGTGTCTCTGAGAATTGCTCTGATTATCCCTGTGACCTCTTTGCTAAGACTCTCCAGAGAGCCGTCCTCAAAACCAACACACATCTTGACATATCTCCCACATTGATCGCAGTGTCTCCAGGAACGGCATTCAAGGAGCCAGGAACTTTTCTCCCTACACTGTCCATTGAGTTGTCCTCAAAACCAATATACATCCTGCTATATCTCCCACATGGAAAGTGCCAGGAGGGAGAAGTGGCGATTATGTTTAGACTTTCTCGGAACTGCTTCAAATCAACTAGATATCTTTGTGCTGTAAATCTCCCAACAGCCAAACGCAAAAGCAGCAAACATCTCGCTGTATGTCCCACATCCAAAGTGCCAAGAGAGAGCTTGCTCTCCCTGTCTTTGAGTACTGTTTTCGCTGTGCCGGTTACCTCTTTGCTAACATTCTCTTCAGCGCTGCAGGGAAACCAGGAACCACGTGGAGAAGGCACCCACACTGAAAGTGCCTGGAGGGAACATTGGGGCTTCTTCTCAGTGTCTCTGACATAGGGTTTCACTGTCCCGGGAAAGTCTCTGCTAACACCCTGCAGAGCGCTGTGCCCAATCTACAGAAACGTCTTGCGGTATCTCCTACAGGGAAAGTGCCAGGAGGGAACTGTCCATCTTGTTCTCAGTGTCTCTGAGAATTGCTCTGATTATCCCTGTGACCTCTTTGCTAAGACTCTCCAGAGAGCCGTCCTCAAAACAAACACACATCTTGACATATCTCCCACATTGATCGCAGTGTCTCCAGGAACGGCATTCAAGGAGCCAGGAACTTTTCTCCCTACACTGTCCATTGAGTTGTCCTCAAAACCAATATACATCCTGCTATATCTCCCACATGGAAAGTGCCAGGAGGGAGAAGTGGCGATTATGTTTAGACTTTCTCGGAACTGCTTCAAATCAACTAGATATCTTTGTGCTGGAAATCTCCCAACAGCCAAACGCAAAAGCAGCAAACATCTCGCTGTATGTCCCACATCCAAAGTGCCAAGAGAGAGCTTGCTCTCCCTGTCTTTGAGTACTGTTTTCGCTGTGCCGGTTACCTCTTTGCTAACATTCTCTTCAGCGCTGCAGGGAAACCAGGAACCACGTGGAGAAGGCACCCACACTGAAAGTGCCTGGAGGGAACATTGGGGCTTCTTCTCAGTGTCTCTGACATAGGGTTTCACTGTCCCGGGAAAGTCTCTGCTAACACCCTGCAGAGCGCTGTGCCCAATCTACAGAAACGTCTTGCGGTATCTCCTACAGGGAAAGTGCCAGGAGGGAACTGTCCATCTTGTTCTCAGTGTCTCTGAGAATTGCTCTGATTATCCCTGTGACCTCTTTGCTAAGACTCTCCAGAGAGCCGTCCTCAAAACAAACACACATCTTGACATATCTCCCACATTGATCGCAGTGTCTCCAGGAACGGCATTCAAGGAGCCAGGAACTTTTCTCCCTACACTGTCCATTGAGTTGTCCTCAAAACCAATATACATCCTGCTATATCTCCCACATGGAAAGTGCCAGGAGGGAGAAGTGGCGATTATGTTTAGACTTTCTCGGAACTGCTTCAAATCAACTAGATATCTTTGTGCTGGAAATCTCCCAACAGCCAAACGCAAAAGCAGCAAACATCTCGCTGTATGTCCCACATCCAAAGTGCCAAGAGAGAGCTTGCTCTCCCTGTCTTTGAGTACTGTTTTCGCTGTGCCGGTTACCTCTTTGCTAACATTCTCTTCAGCGCTGCAGGGAAACCAGGAACCACGTGGAGAAGGCACCCACACTGAAAGTGCCTGGAGGGAACATTGGGGCTTCTTCTCAGTGTCTCTGACATAGGGTTTCACTGTCCCGGGAAAGTCTCTGCTAACACCCTGCAGAGCGCTGTGCCCAATCTACAGAAACGTCTTGCGGTATCTCCTACAGGGAAAGTGCCAGGAGGGAACTGTCCATCTTGTTCTCAGTGTCTCTGAGAATTGCTCTGATTATCCCTGTGACCTCTTTGCTAAGACTCTCCAGAGAGCCGTCCTCAAAACCAACACACATCTTGACATATCTCCCACATTGATCGCAGTGTCTCCAGGAACGGCATTCAAGGAGCCAGGAACTTTTCTCCCTACACTGTCCATTGAGTTGTCCTCAAAACCAATATACATCCTGCTATATCTCCCACATGGAAAGTGCCAGGAGGGAGAAGTGGCGATTATGTTTAGACTTTCTCGGAACTGCTTCAAATCAACTAGATATCTTTGTGCTGTAAATCTCCCAACAGCCAAACGCAAAAGCAGCAAACATCTCGCTGTATGTCCCACATCCAAAGTGCCAAGAGAGAGCTTGCTCTCCCTGTCTTTGAGTACTGTTTTCACTGTCCCGGTTACCTCTTTGCTAACATTCTCTTCAGCGCTGCAGGGAAACCAGGAACCACGTGGAGAAGGCACCCACACTGAAAGTGCCTGGAGGGAACATTGGGGCTTCTTCTCAGTGTCTCTGACATAGGGTTTCACTGTCCCGGGAAAGTCTCTGCTAACACCCTGCAGAGCGCTGTGCCCAATCTACAGAAACGTCTTGCGGTATCTCCTACAGGGAAAGTGCCAGGAGGGAACTGTCCATCTTGTTCTCAGTGTCTCTGAGAATTGCTCTGATTATCCCTGTGACCTCTTTGCTAAGACTCTCCAGAGAGCCGTCCTCAAAACCAACACACATCTTGACATATCTCCCACATTGATCGCAGTGTCTCCAGGAACGGCATTCAAGGAGCCAGGAACTTTTCTCCCTACACTGTCCATTGAGTTGTCCTCAAAACCAATATACATCCTGCTATATCTCCCACATGGAAAGTGCCAGGAGGGAGAAGTGGCGATTATGTTTAGACTTTCTCGGAACTGCTTCAAATCAACTAGATATCTTTGTGCTGTAAATCTCCCAACAGCCAAACGCAAAAGCAGCAAACATCTCGCTGTATGTCCCACATCCAAAGTGCCAAGAGAGAGCTTGCTCTCCCTGTCTTTGAGTACTGTTTTCGCTGTGCCGGTTACCTCTTTGCTAACATTCTCTTCAGCGCTGCAGGGAAACCAGGAACCACGTGGAGAAGGCACCCACACTGAAAGTGCCTGGAGGGAACATTGGGGCTTCTTCTCAGTGTCTCTGACATAGGGTTTCACTGTCCCGGGAAAGTCTCTGCTAACACCCTGCAGAGCGCTGTGCCCAATCTACAGAAACGTCTTGCGGTATCTCCTACAGGGAAAGTGCCAGGAGGGAACTGTCCATCTTGTTCTCAGTGTCTCTGAGAATTGCTCTGATTATCCCTGTGACCTCTTTGCTAAGACTCTCCAGAGAGCCGTCCTCAAAACCAACACACATCTTGACATATCTCCCTCATTGATCGCAGTGTCTCCAGGAACGGCATTCAAGGAGCCAGGAACTTTTCTCCCTACACTGTCCATTGAGTTGTCCTCAAAACCAATATACATCCTGCTATATCTCCCACATGGAAAGTGCCAGGAGGGAGAAGTGGCGATTATGTTTAGACTTTCTCGGAACTGCTTCAAATCAACTAGATATCTTTGTGCTGTAAATCTCCCAACAGCCAAACGCAAAAGCAGCAAACATCTCGCTGTATGTCCCACATCCAAAGTGCCAAGAGAGAGCTTGCTCTCCCTGTCTTTGAGTACTGTTTTCGCTGTGCCGGTTACCTCTTTGCTAACATTCTCTTCAGCGCTGCAGGGAAACCAGGAACCACGTGGAGAAGGCACCCACACTGAAAGTGCCTGGAGGGAACATTGGGGCTTCTTCTCAGTGTCTCTGACATAGGGTTTCACTGTCCCGGGAAAGTCTCTGCTAACACCCTGCAGAGCGCTGTGCCCAATCTACAGAAACGTCTTGCGGTATCTCCTACAGGGAAAGTGCCAGGAGGGAACTGTCCATCTTGTTCTCAGTGTCTCTGAGAATTGCTCTGATTATCCCTGTGACCTCTTTGCTAAGACTCTCCAGAGAGCCGTCCTCAAAACCAACACACATCTTGACATATCTCCCTCATTGATCGCAGTGTCTCCAGGAACGGCATTCAAGGAGCCAGGAACTTTTCTCCCTACACTGTCCATTGAGTTGTCCTCAAAACCAATATACATCCTGCTATATCTCCCACATGGAAAGTGCCAGGAGGGAGAAGTGGCGATTATGTTTAGACTTTCTCGGAACTGCTTCAAATCAACTAGATATCTTTGTGCTGTAAATCTCCCAACAGCCAAACGCAAAAGCAGCAAACATCTCGCTGTATGTCCCACATCCAAAGTGCCAAGAGAGAGCTTGCTCTCCCTGTCTTTGAGTACTGTTTTCACTGTCCCGGTTACCTCTTTGCTAACATTCTCTTCAGCGCTGCAGGGAAACCAGGAACCACGTGGAGAAGGCACCCACACTGAAAGTGCCTGGAGGGAACATTGGGGCTTCTTCTCAGTGTCTCTGACATAGGGTTTCACTGTCCCGGGAAAGTCTCTGCTAACACCCTGCAGAGCGCTGTGCCCAATCTACAGAAACGTCTTGCGGTATCTCCTACAGGGAAAGTGCCAGGAGGGAACTGTCCATCTTGTTCTCAGTGTCTCTGAGAATTGCTCTGATTATCCCTGTGACCTCTTTGCTAAGACTCTCCAGAGAGCCGTCCTCAAAACCAACACACATCTTGACATATCTCCCTCATTGATCGCAGTGTCTCCAGGAACGGCATTCAAGGAGCCAGGAACTTTTCTCCCTACACTGTCCATTGAGTTGTCCTCAAAACCAATATACATCCTGCTATATCTCCCACATGGAAAGTGCCAGGAGGGAGAAGTGGCGATTATGTTTAGACTTTCTCGGAACTGCTTCAAATCAACTAGATATCTTTGTGCTGTAAATCTCCCAACAGCCAAACGCAAAAGCAGCAAACATCTCGCTGTATGTCCCACATCCAAAGTGCCAAGAGAGAGCTTGCTCTCCCTGTCTTTGAGTACTGTTTTCACTGTCCCGGTTACCTCTTTGCTAACATTCTCTTCAGCGCTGCAGGGAAACCAGGAACCACGTGGAGAAGGCACCCACACTGAAAGTGCCTGGAGGGAACATTGGGGCTTCTTCTCAGTGTCTCTGACATAGGGTTTCACTGTCCCGGGAAAGTCTCTGCTAACACCCTGCAGAGCGCTGTGCCCAATCTACAGAAACGTCTTGCGGTATCTCCTACAGGGAAAGTGCCAGGAGGGAACTGTCCATCTTGTTCTCAGTGTCTCTGAGAATTGCTCTGATTATCCCTGTGACCTCTTTGCTAAGACTCTCCAGAGAGCCGTCCTCAAAACCAACACACATCTTGACATATCTCCCACATTGATCGCAGTGTCTCCAGGAACGGCATTCAAGGAGCCAGGAACTTTTCTCCCTACACTGTCCATTGAGTTGTCCTCAAAACCAATATACATCCTGCTATATCTCCCACATGGAAAGTGCCAGGAGGGAGAAGTGGCGATTATGTTTAGACTTTCTCGGAACTGCTTCAAATCAACTAGATATCTTTGTGCTGTAAATCTCCCAACAGCCAAACGCAAAAGCAGCAAACATCTCGCTGTATGTCCCACATCCAAAGTGCCAAGGGAGAGCTTGCTCTCCCTGTCTTTGAGTACTGTTTTCGCTGTGCCGGTTACCTCTTTGCTAACATTCTCTTCAGCGCTGCAGGGAAACCAGGAACCACGTGGAGAAGGCACCCACACTGAAAGTGCCTGGAGGGAACATTGGGGCTTCTTCTCAGTGTCTCTGACATAGGGTTTCACTGTCCCGGGAAAGTCTCTGCTAACACCCTGCAGAGCGCTGTGCCCAATCTACAGAAACGTCTTGCGGTATCTCCTACAGGGAAAGTGCCAGGAGGGAACTGTCCATCTTGTTCTCAGTGTCTCTGAGAATTGCTCTGATTATCCCTGTGACCTCTTTGCTAAGACTCTCCAGAGAGCCGTCCTCAAAACCAACACACATCTTGACATATCTCCCTCATTGATCGCAGTGTCTCCAGGAACGGCATTCAAGGAGCCAGGAACTTTTCTCCCTACACTGTCCATTGAGTTGTCCTCAAAACCAATATACATCCTGCTATATCTCCCACATGGAAAGTGCCAGGAGGGAGAAGTGGCGATTATGTTTAGACTTTCTCGGAACTGCTTCAAATCAACTAGATATCTTTGTGCTGTAAATCTCCCAACAGCCAAACGCAAAAGCAGCAAACATCTCGCTGTATGTCCCACATCCAAAGTGCCAAGAGAGAGCTTGCTCTCCCTGTCTTTGAGTACTGTTTTCGCTGTGCCGGTTACCTCTTTGCTAACATTCTCTTCAGCGCTGCAGGGAAACCAGGAACCACGTGGAGAAGGCACCCACACTGAAAGTGCCTGGAGGGAACATTGGGGCTTCTTCTCAGTGTCTCTGACATAGGGTTTCACTGTCCCGGGAAAGTCTCTGCTAACACCCTGCAGAGCGCTGTGCCCAATCTACAGAAACGTCTTGCGGTATCTCCTACAGGGAAAGTGCCAGGAGGGAACTGTCCATCTTGTTCTCAGTGTCTCTGAGAATTGCTCTGATTATCCCTGTGACCTCTTTGCTAAGACTCTCCAGAGAGCCGTCCTCAAAACCAACACACATCTTGACATATCTCCCTCATTGATCGCAGTGTCTCCAGGAACGGCATTCAAGGAGCCAGGAACTTTTCTCCCTACACTGTCCATTGAGTTGTCCTCAAAACCAATATACATCCTGCTATATCTCCCACATGGAAAGTGCCAGGAGGGAGAAGTGGCGATTATGTTTAGACTTTCTCGGAACTGCTTCAAATCAACTAGATATCTTTGTGCTGTAAATCTCCCAACAGCCAAACGCAAAAGCAGCAAACATCTCGCTGTATGTCCCACATCCAAAGTGCCAAGAGAGAGCTTGCTCTCCCTGTCTTTGAGTACTGTTTTCACTGTCCCGGTTACCTCTTTGCTAACATTCTCTTCAGCGCTGCAGGGAAACCAGGAACCACGTGGAGAAGGCACCCACACTGAAAGTGCCTGGAGGGAACATTGGGGCTTCTTCTCAGTGTCTCTGACATAGGGTTTCACTGTCCCGGGAAAGTCTCTGCTAACACCCTGCAGAGCGCTGTGCCCAATCTACAGAAACGTCTTGCGGTATCTCCTACAGGGAAAGTGCCAGGAGGGAACTGTCCATCTTGTTCTCAGTGTCTCTGAGAATTGCTCTGATTATCCCTGTGACCTCTTTGCTAAGACTCTCCAGAGAGCCGTCCTCAAAACCAACACACATCTTGACATATCTCCCACATTGATCGCAGTGTCTCCAGGAACGGCATTCAAGGAGCCAGGAACTTTTCTCCCTACACTGTCCATTGAGTTGTCCTCAAAACCAATATACATCCTGCTATATCTCCCACATGGAAAGTGCCAGGAGGGAGAAGTGGCGATTATGTTTAGACTTTCTCGGAACTGCTTCAAATCAACTAGATATCTTTGTGCTGTAAATCTCCCAACAGCCAAACGCAAAAGCAGCAAACATCTCGCTGTATGTCCCACATCCAAAGTGCCAAGAGAGAGCTTGCTCTCCCTGTCTTTGAGTACTGTTTTCGCTGTGCCGGTTACCTCTTTGCTAACATTCTCTTCAGCGCTGCAGGGAAACCAGGAACCACGTGGAGAAGGCACCCACACTGAAAGTGCCTGGAGGGAACATTGGGGCTTCTTCTCAGTGTCTCTGACATAGGGTTTCACTGTCCCGGGAAAGTCTCTGCTAACACCCTGCAGAGCGCTGTGCCCAATCTACAGAAACGTCTTGCGGTATCTCCTACAGGGAAAGTGCCAGGAGGGAACTGTCCATCTTGTTCTCAGTGTCTCTGAGAATTGCTCTGATTATCCCTGTGACCTCTTTGCTAAGACTCTCCAGAGAGCCGTCCTCAAAACCAACACACATCTTGACATATCTCCCTCATTGATCGCAGTGTCTCCAGGAACGGCATTCAAGGAGCCAGGAACTTTTCTCCCTACACTGTCCATTGAGTTGTCCTCAAAACCAATATACATCCTGCTATATCTCCCACATGGAAAGTGCCAGGAGGGAGAAGTGGCGATTATGTTTAGACTTTCTCGGAACTGCTTCAAATCAACTAGATATCTTTGTGCTGTAAATCTCCCAACAGCCAAACGCAAAAGCAGCAAACATCTCGCTGTATGTCCCACATCCAAAGTGCCAAGAGAGAGCTTGCTCTCCCTGTCTTTGAGTACTGTTTTCGCTGTGCCGGTTACCTCTTTGCTAACATTCTCTTCAGCGCTGCAGGGAAACCAGGAACCACGTGGAGAAGGCACCCACACTGAAAGTGCCTGGAGGGAACATTGGGGCTTCTTCTCAGTGTCTCTGACATAGGGTTTCACTGTCCCGGGAAAGTCTCTGCTAACACCCTGCAGAGCGCTGTGCCCAATCTACAGAAACGTCTTGCGGTATCTCCTACAGGGAAAGTGCCAGGAGGGAACTGTCCATCTTGTTCTCAGTGTCTCTGAGAATTGCTCTGATTATCCCTGTGACCTCTTTGCTAAGACTCTCCAGAGAGCCGTCCTCAAAACCAACACACATCTTGACATATCTCCCACATTGATCGCAGTGTCTCCAGGAACGGCATTCAAGGAGCCAGGAACTTTTCTCCCTACACTGTCCATTGAGTTGTCCTCAAAACCAATATACATCCTGCTATATCTCCCACATGGAAAGTGCCAGGAGGGAGAAGTGGCGATTATGTTTAGACTTTCTCGGAACTGCTTCAAATCAACTAGATATCTTTGTGCTGTAAATCTCCCAACAGCCAAACGCAAAAGCAGCAAACATCTCGCTGTATGTCCCACATCCAAAGTGCCAAGAGAGAGCTTGCTCTCCCTGTCTTTGAGTACTGTTTTCGCTGTGCCGGTTACCTCTTTGCTAACATTCTCTTCAGCGCTGCAGGGAAACCAGGAACCACGTGGAGAAGGCACCCACACTGAAAGTGCCTGGAGGGAACATTGGGGCTTCTTCTCAGTGTCTCTGACATAGGGTTTCACTGTCCCGGGAAAGTCTCTGCTAACACCCTGCAGAGCGCTGTGCCCAATCTACAGAAACGTCTTGCGGTATCTCCTACAGGGAAAGTGCCAGGAGGGAACTGTCCATCTTGTTCTCAGTGTCTCTGAGAATTGCTCTGATTATCCCTGTGACCTCTTTGCTAAGACTCTCCAGAGAGCCGTCCTCAAAACCAACACACATCTTGACATATCTCCCACATTGATCGCAGTGTCTCCAGGAACGGCATTCAAGGAGCCAGGAACTTTTCTCCCTACACTGTCCATTGAGTTGTCCTCAAAACCAATATACATCCTGCTATATCTCCCACATGGAAAGTGCCAGGAGGGAGAAGTGGCGATTATGTTTAGACTTTCTCGGAACTGCTTCAAATCAACTAGATATCTTTGTGCTGTAAATCTCCCAACAGCCAAACGCAAAAGCAGCAAACATCTCGCTGTATGTCCCACATCCAAAGTGCCAAGGGAGAGCTTGCTCTCCCTGTCTTTGAGTACTGTTTTCGCTGTGCCGGTTACCTCTTTGCTAACATTCTCTTCAGCGCTGCAGGGAAACCAGGAACCACGTGGAGAAGGCACCCACACTGAAAGTGCCTGGAGGGAACATTGGGGCTTCTTCTCAGTGTCTCTGACATAGGGTTTCACTGTCCCGGGAAAGTCTCTGCTAACACCCTGCAGAGCGCTGTGCCCAATCTACAGAAACGTCTTGCGGTATCTCCTACAGGGAAAGTGCCAGGAGGGAACTGTCCATCTTGTTCTCAGTGTCTCTGAGAATTGCTCTGATTATCCCTGTGACCTCTTTGCTAAGACTCTCCAGAGAGCCGTCCTCAAAACCAACACACATCTTGACATATCTCCCTCATTGATCGCAGTGTCTCCAGGAACGGCATTCAAGGAGCCAGGAACTTTTCTCCCTACACTGTCCATTGAGTTGTCCTCAAAACCAATATACATCCTGCTATATCTCCCACATGGAAAGTGCCAGGAGGGAGAAGTGGCGATTATGTTTAGACTTTCTCGGAACTGCTTCAAATCAACTAGATATCTTTGTGCTGTAAATCTCCCAACAGCCAAACGCAAAAGCAGCAAACATCTCGCTGTATGTCCCACATCCAAAGTGCCAAGAGAGAGCTTGCTCTCCCTGTCTTTGAGTACTGTTTTCGCTGTGCCGGTTACCTCTTTGCTAACATTCTCTTCAGCGCTGCAGGGAAACCAGGAACCACGTGGAGAAGGCACCCACACTGAAAGTGCCTGGAGGGAACATTGGGGCTTCTTCTCAGTGTCTCTGACATAGGGTTTCACTGTCCCGGGAAAGTCTCTGCTAACACCCTGCAGAGCGCTGTGCCCAATCTACAGAAACGTCTTGCGGTATCTCCTACAGGGAAAGTGCCAGGAGGGAACTGTCCATCTTGTTCTCAGTGTCTCTGAGAATTGCTCTGATTATCCCTGTGACCTCTTTGCTAAGACTCTCCAGAGAGCCGTCCTCAAAACCAACACACATCTTGACATATCTCCCTCATTGATCGCAGTGTCTCCAGGAACGGCATTCAAGGAGCCAGGAACTTTTCTCCCTACACTGTCCATTGAGTTGTCCTCAAAACCAATATACATCCTGCTATATCTCCCACATGGAAAGTGCCAGGAGGGAGAAGTGGCGATTATGTTTAGACTTTCTCGGAACTGCTTCAAATCAACTAGATATCTTTGTGCTGTAAATCTCCCAACAGCCAAACGCAAAAGCAGCAAACATCTCGCTGTATGTCCCACATCCAAAGTGCCAAGAGAGAGCTTGCTCTCCCTGTCTTTGAGTACTGTTTTCACTGTCCCGGTTACCTCTTTGCTAACATTCTCTTCAGCGCTGCAGGGAAACCAGGAACCACGTGGAGAAGGCACCCACACTGAAAGTGCCTGGAGGGAACATTGGGGCTTCTTCTCAGTGTCTCTGACATAGGGTTTCACTGTCCCGGGAAAGTCTCTGCTAACACCCTGCAGAGCGCTGTGCCCAATCTACAGAAACGTCTTGCGGTATCTCCTACAGGGAAAGTGCCAGGAGGGAACTGTCCATCTTGTTCTCAGTGTCTCTGAGAATTGCTCTGATTATCCCTGTGACCTCTTTGCTAAGACTCTCCAGAGAGCCGTCCTCAAAACCAACACACATCTTGACATATCTCCCACATTGATCGCAGTGTCTCCAGGAACGGCATTCAAGGAGCCAGGAACTTTTCTCCCTACACTGTCCATTGAGTTGTCCTCAAAACCAATATACATCCTGCTATATCTCCCACATGGAAAGTGCCAGGAGGGAGAAGTGGCGATTATGTTTAGACTTTCTCGGAACTGCTTCAAATCAACTAGATATCTTTGTGCTGTAAATCTCCCAACAGCCAAACGCAAAAGCAGCAAACATCTCGCTGTATGTCCCACATCCAAAGTGCCAAGAGAGAGCTTGCTCTCCCTGTCTTTGAGTACTGTTTTCGCTGTGCCGGTTACCTCTTTGCTAACATTCTCTTCAGCGCTGCAGGGAAACCAGGAACCACGTGGAGAAGGCACCCACACTGAAAGTGCCTGGAGGGAACATTGGGGCTTCTTCTCAGTGTCTCTGACATAGGGTTTCACTGTCCCGGGAAAGTCTCTGCTAACACCCTGCAGAGCGCTGTGCCCAATCTACAGAAACGTCTTGCGGTATCTCCTACAGGGAAAGTGCCAGGAGGGAACTGTCCATCTTGTTCTCAGTGTCTCTGAGAATTGCTCTGATTATCCCTGTGACCTCTTTGCTAAGACTCTCCAGAGAGCCGTCCTCAAAACCAACACACATCTTGACATATCTCCCTCATTGATCGCAGTGTCTCCAGGAACGGCATTCAAGGAGCCAGGAACTTTTCTCCCTACACTGTCCATTGAGTTGTCCTCAAAACCAATATACATCCTGCTATATCTCCCACATGGAAAGTGCCAGGAGGGAGAAGTGGCGATTATGTTTAGACTTTCTCGGAACTGCTTCAAATCAACTAGATATCTTTGTGCTGTAAATCTCCCAACAGCCAAACGCAAAAGCAGCAAACATCTCGCTGTATGTCCCACATCCAAAGTGCCAAGAGAGAGCTTGCTCTCCCTGTCTTTGAGTACTGTTTTCGCTGTGCCGGTTACCTCTTTGCTAACATTCTCTTCAGCGCTGCAGGGAAACCAGGAACCACGTGGAGAAGGCACCCACACTGAAAGTGCCTGGAGGGAACATTGGGGCTTCTTCTCAGTGTCTCTGACATAGGGTTTCACTGTCCCGGGAAAGTCTCTGCTAACACCCTGCAGAGCGCTGTGCCCAATCTACAGAAACGTCTTGCGGTATCTCCTACAGGGAAAGTGCCAGGAGGGAACTGTCCATCTTGTTCTCAGTGTCTCTGAGAATTGCTCTGATTATCCCTGTGACCTCTTTGCTAAGACTCTCCAGAGAGCCGTCCTCAAAACCAACACACATCTTGACATATCTCCCACATTGATCGCAGTGTCTCCAGGAACGGCATTCAAGGAGCCAGGAACTTTTCTCCCTACACTGTCCATTGAGTTGTCCTCAAAACCAATATACATCCTGCTATATCTCCCACATGGAAAGTGCCAGGAGGGAGAAGTGGCGATTATGTTTAGACTTTCTCGGAACTGCTTCAAATCAACTAGATATCTTTGTGCTGGAAATCTCCCAACAGCCAAACGCAAAAGCAGCAAACATCTCGCTGTATGTCCCACATCCAAAGTGCCAAGAGAGAGCTTGCTCTCCCTGTCTTTGAGTACTGTTTTCGCTGTGCCGGTTACCTCTTTGCTAACATTCTCTTCAGCGCTGCAGGGAAACCAGGAACCACGTGGAGAAGGCACCCACACTGAAAGTGCCTGGAGGGAACATTGGGGCTTCTTCTCAGTGTCTCTGACATAGGGTTTCACTGTCCCGGGAAAGTCTCTGCTAACACCCTGCAGAGCGCTGTGCCCAATCTACAGAAACGTCTTGCGGTATCTCCTACAGGGAAAGTGCCAGGAGGGAACTGTCCATCTTGTTCTCAGTGTCTCTGAGAATTGCTCTGATTATCCCTGTGACCTCTTTGCTAAGACTCTCCAGAGAGCCGTCCTCAAAACAAACACACATCTTGACATATCTCCCACATTGATCGCAGTGTCTCCAGGAACGGCATTCAAGGAGCCAGGAACTTTTCTCCCTACACTGTCCATTGAGTTGTCCTCAAAACCAATATACATCCTGCTATATCTCCCACATGGAAAGTGCCAGGAGGGAGAAGTGGCGATTATGTTTAGACTTTCTCGGAACTGCTTCAAATCAACTAGATATCTTTGTGCTGTAAATCTCCCAACAGCCAAACGCAAAAGCAGCAAACATCTCGCTGTATGTCCCACATCCAAAGTGCCAAGAGAGAGCTTGCTCTCCCTGTCTTTGAGTACTGTTTTCGCTGTGCCGGTTACCTCTTTGCTAACATTCTCTTCAGCGCTGCAGGGAAACCAGGAACCACGTGGAGAAGGCACCCACACTGAAAGTGCCTGGAGGGAACATTGGGGCTTCTTCTCAGTGTCTCTGACATAGGGTTTCACTGTCCCGGGAAAGTCTCTGCTAACACCCTGCAGAGCGCTGTGCCCAATCTACAGAAACGTCTTGCGGTATCTCCTACAGGGAAAGTGCCAGGAGGGAACTGTCCATCTTGTTCTCAGTGTCTCTGAGAATTGCTCTGATTATCCCTGTGACCTCTTTGCTAAGACTCTCCAGAGAGCCGTCCTCAAAACCAACACACATCTTGACATATCTCCCTCATTGATCGCAGTGTCTCCAGGAACGGCATTCAAGGAGCCAGGAACTTTTCTCCCTACACTGTCCATTGAGTTGTCCTCAAAACCAATATACATCCTGCTATATCTCCCACATGGAAAGTGCCAGGAGGGAGAAGTGGCGATTATGTTTAGACTTTCTCGGAACTGCTTCAAATCAACTAGATATCTTTGTGCTGTAAATCTCCCAACAGCCAAACGCAAAAGCAGCAAACATCTCGCTGTATGTCCCACATCCAAAGTGCCAAGGGAGAGCTTGCTCTCCCTGTCTTTGAGTACTGTTTTCGCTGTCCCGGTTACCTCTTTGCTAACATTCTCTTCAGCGCTGCAGGGAAACCAGGAACCACGTGGAGAAGGCACCCACACTGAAAGTGCCTGGAGGGAACATTGGGGCTTCTTCTCAGTGTCTCTGACATAGGGTTTCACTGTCCCGGGAAAGTCTCTGCTAACACCCTGCAGAGCGCTGTGCCCAATCTACAGAAACGTCTTGCGGTATCTCCTACAGGGAAAGTGCCAGGAGGGAACTGTCCATCTTGTTCTCAGTGTCTCTGAGAATTGCTCTGATTATCCCTGTGACCTCTTTGCTAAGACTCTCCAGAGAGCCGTCCTCAAAACCAACACACATCTTGACATATCTCCCACATTGATCGCAGTGTCTCCAGGAACGGCATTCAAGGAGCCAGGAACTTTTCTCCCTACACTGTCCATTGAGTTGTCCTCAAAACCAATATACATCCTGCTATATCTCCCACATGGAAAGTGCCAGGAGGGAGAAGTGGCGATTATGTTTAGACTTTCTCGGAACTGCTTCAAATCAACTAGATATCTTTGTGCTGTAAATCTCCCAACAGCCAAACGCAAAAGCAGCAAACATCTCGCTGTATGTCCCACATCCAAAGTGCCAAGAGAGAGCTTGCTCTCCCTGTCTTTGAGTACTGTTTTCGCTGTGCCGGTTACCTCTTTGCTAACATTCTCTTCAGCGCTGCAGGGAAACCAGGAACCACGTGGAGAAGGCACCCACACTGAAAGTGCCTGGAGGGAACATTGGGGCTTCTTCTCAGTGTCTCTGACATAGGGTTTCACTGTCCCGGGAAAGTCTCTGCTAACACCCTGCAGAGCGCTGTGCCCAATCTACAGAAACGTCTTGCGGTATCTCCTACAGGGAAAGTGCCAGGAGGGAACTGTCCATCTTGTTCTCAGTGTCTCTGAGAATTGCTCTGATTATCCCTGTGACCTCTTTGCTAAGACTCTCCAGAGAGCCGTCCTCAAAACCAACACACATCTTGACATATCTCCCACATTGATCGCAGTGTCTCCAGGAACGGCATTCAAGGAGCCAGGAACTTTTCTCCCTACACTGTCCATTGAGTTGTCCTCAAAACCAATATACATCCTGCTATATCTCCCACATGGAAAGTGCCAGGAGGGAGAAGTGGCGATTATGTTTAGACTTTCTCGGAACTGCTTCAAATCAACTAGATATCTTTGTGCTGTAAATCTCCCAACAGCCAAACGCAAAAGCAGCAAACATCTCGCTGTATGTCCCACATCCAAAGTGCCAAGAGAGAGCTTGCTCTCCCTGTCTTTGAGTACTGTTTTCGCTGTGCCGGTTACCTCTTTGCTAACATTCTCTTCAGCGCTGCAGGGAAACCAGGAACCACGTGGAGAAGGCACCCACACTGAAAGTGCCTGGAGGGAACATTGGGGCTTCTTCTCAGTGTCTCTGACATAGGGTTTCACTGTCCCGGGAAAGTCTCTGCTAACACCCTGCAGAGCGCTGTGCCCAATCTACAGAAACGTCTTGCGGTATCTCCTACAGGGAAAGTGCCAGGAGGGAACTGTCCATCTTGTTCTCAGTGTCTCTGAGAATTGCTCTGATTATCCCTGTGACCTCTTTGCTAAGACTCTCCAGAGAGCCGTCCTCAAAACCAACACACATCTTGACATATCTCCCTCATTGATCGCAGTGTCTCCAGGAACGGCATTCAAGGAGCCAGGAACTTTTCTCCCTACACTGTCCATTGAGTTGTCCTCAAAACCAATATACATCCTGCTATATCTCCCACATGGAAAGTGCCAGGAGGGAGAAGTGGCGATTATGTTTAGACTTTCTCGGAACTGCTTCAAATCAACTAGATATCTTTGTGCTGTAAATCTCCCAACAGCCAAACGCAAAAGCAGCAAACATCTCGCTGTATGTCCCACATCCAAAGTGCCAAGAGAGAGCTTGCTCTCCCTGTCTTTGAGTACTGTTTTCGCTGTGCCGGTTACCTCTTTGCTAACATTCTCTTCAGCGCTGCAGGGAAACCAGGAACCACGTGGAGAAGGCACCCACACTGAAAGTGCCTGGAGGGAACATTGGGGCTTCTTCTCAGTGTCTCTGACATAGGGTTTCACTGTCCCGGGAAAGTCTCTGCTAACACCCTGCAGAGCGCTGTGCCCAATCTACAGAAACGTCTTGCGGTATCTCCTACAGGGAAAGTGCCAGGAGGGAACTGTCCATCTTGTTCTCAGTGTCTCTGAGAATTGCTCTGATTATCCCTGTGACCTCTTTGCTAAGACTCTCCAGAGAGCCGTCCTCAAAACCAACACACATCTTGACATATCTCCCTCATTGATCGCAGTGTCTCCAGGAACGGCATTCAAGGAGCCAGGAACTTTTCTCCCTACACTGTCCATTGAGTTGTCCTCAAAACCAATATACATCCTGCTATATCTCCCACATGGAAAGTGCCAGGAGGGAGAAGTGGCGATTATGTTTAGACTTTCTCGGAACTGCTTCAAATCAACTAGATATCTTTGTGCTGTAAATCTCCCAACAGCCAAACGCAAAAGCAGCAAACATCTCGCTGTATGTCCCACATCCAAAGTGCCAAGGGAGAGCTTGCTCTCCCTGTCTTTGAGTACTGTTTTCGCTGTCCCGGTTACCTCTTTGCTAACATTCTCTTCAGCGCTGCAGGGAAACCAGGAACCACGTGGAGAAGGCACCCACACTGAAAGTGCCTGGAGGGAACATTGGGGCTTCTTCTCAGTGTCTCTGACATAGGGTTTCACTGTCCCGGGAAAGTCTCTGCTAACACCCTGCAGAGCGCTGTGCCCAATCTACAGAAACGTCTTGCGGTATCTCCTACAGGGAAAGTGCCAGGAGGGAACTGTCCATCTTGTTCTCAGTGTCTCTGAGAATTGCTCTGATTATCCCTGTGACCTCTTTGCTAAGACTCTCCAGAGAGCCGTCCTCAAAACCAACACACATCTTGACATATCTCCCTCATTGATCGCAGTGTCTCCAGGAACGGCATTCAAGGAGCCAGGAACTTTTCTCCCTACACTGTCCATTGAGTTGTCCTCAAAACCAATATACATCCTGCTATATCTCCCACATGGAAAGTGCCAGGAGGGAGAAGTGGCGATTATGTTTAGACTTTCTCGGAACTGCTTCAAATCAACTAGATATCTTTGTGCTGTAAATCTCCCAACAGCCAAACGCAAAAGCAGCAAACATCTCGCTGTATGTCCCACATCCAAAGTGCCAAGAGAGAGCTTGCTCTCCCTGTCTTTGAGTACTGTTTTCACTGTCCCGGTTACCTCTTTGCTAACATTCTCTTCAGCGCTGCAGGGAAACCAGGAACCACGTGGAGAAGGCACCCACACTGAAAGTGCCTGGAGGGAACATTGGGGCTTCTTCTCAGTGTCTCTGACATAGGGTTTCACTGTCCCGGGAAAGTCTCTGCTAACACCCTGCAGAGCGCTGTGCCCAATCTACAGAAACGTCTTGCGGTATCTCCTACAGGGAAAGTGCCAGGAGGGAACTGTCCATCTTGTTCTCAGTGTCTCTGAGAATTGCTCTGATTATCCCTGTGACCTCTTTGCTAAGACTCTCCAGAGAGCCGTCCTCAAAACCAACACACATCTTGACATATCTCCCTCATTGATCGCAGTGTCTCCAGGAACGGCATTCAAGGAGCCAGGAACTTTTCTCCCTACACTGTCCATTGAGTTGTCCTCAAAACCAATATACATCCTGCTATATCTCCCACATGGAAAGTGCCAGGAGGGAGAAGTGGCGATTATGTTTAGACTTTCTCGGAACTGCTTCAAATCAACTAGATATCTTTGTGCTGTAAATCTCCCAACAGCCAAACGCAAAAGCAGCAAACATCTCGCTGTATGTCCCACATCCAAAGTGCCAAGAGAGAGCTTGCTCTCCCTGTCTTTGAGTACTGTTTTCACTGTCCCGGTTACCTCTTTGCTAACATTCTCTTCAGCGCTGCAGGGAAACCAGGAACCACGTGGAGAAGGCACCCACACTGAAAGTGCCTGGAGGGAACATTGGGGCTTCTTCTCAGTGTCTCTGACATAGGGTTTCACTGTCCCGGGAAAGTCTCTGCTAACACCCTGCAGAGCGCTGTGCCCAATCTACAGAAACGTCTTGCGGTATCTCCTACAGGGAAAGTGCCAGGAGGGAACTGTCCATCTTGTTCTCAGTGTCTCTGAGAATTGCTCTGATTATCCCTGTGACCTCTTTGCTAAGACTCTCCAGAGAGCCGTCCTCAAAACCAACACACATCTTGACATATCTCCCACATTGATCGCAGTGTCTCCAGGAACGGCATTCAAGGAGCCAGGAACTTTTCTCCCTACACTGTCCATTGAGTTGTCCTCAAAACCAATATACATCCTGCTATATCTCCCACATGGAAAGTGCCAGGAGGGAGAAGTGGCGATTATGTTTAGACTTTCTCGGAACTGCTTCAAATCAACTAGATATCTTTGTGCTGTAAATCTCCCAACAGCCAAACGCAAAAGCAGCAAACATCTCGCTGTATGTCCCACATCCAAAGTGCCAAGAGAGAGCTTGCTCTCCCTCTCTTTGAGTACTGTTTTCGCTGTGCCGGTTACCTCTTTGCTAACATTCTCTTCAGCGCTGCAGGGAAACCAGGAACCACGTGGAGAAGGCACCCACACTGAAAGTGCCTGGAGGGAACATTGGGGCTTCTTCTCAGTGTCTCTGACATAGGGTTTCACTGTCCCGGGAAAGTCTCTGCTAACACCCTGCAGAGCGCTGTGCCCAATCTACAGAAACGTCTTGCGGTATCTCCTACAGGGAAAGTGCCAGGAGGGAACTGTCCATCTTGTTCTCAGTGTCTCTGAGAATTGCTCTGATTATCCCTGTGACCTCTTTGCTAAGACTCTCCAGAGAGCCGTCCTCAAAACCAACACACATCTTGACATATCTCCCTCATTGATCGCAGTGTCTCCAGGAACGGCATTCAAGGAGCCAGGAACTTTTCTCCCTACACTGTCCATTGAGTTGTCCTCAAAACCAATATACATCCTGCTATATCTCCCACATGGAAAGTGCCAGGAGGGAGAAGTGGCGATTATGTTTAGACTTTCTCGGAACTGCTTCAAATCAACTAGATATCTTTGTGCTGTAAATCTCCCAACAGCCAAACGCAAAAGCAGCAAACATCTCGCTGTATGTCCCACATCCAAAGTGCCAAGAGAGAGCTTGCTCTCCCTGTCTTTGAGTACTGTTTTCACTGTGCCGGTTACCTCTTTGCTAACATTCTCTTCAGCGCTGCAGGGAAACCAGGAACCACGTGGAGAAGGCACCCACACTGAAAGTGCCTGGAGGGAACATTGGGGCTTCTTCTCAGTGTCTCTGACATAGGGTTTCACTGTCCCGGGAAAGTCTCTGCTAACACCCTGCAGAGCGCTGTGCCCAATCTACAGAAACGTCTTGCGGTATCTCCTACAGGGAAAGTGCCAGGAGGGAACTGTCCATCTTGTTCTCAGTGTCTCTGAGAATTGCTCTGATTATCCCTGTGACCTCTTTGCTAAGACTCTCCAGAGAGCCGTCCTCAAAACAAACACACATCTTGACATATCTCCCACATTGATCGCAGTGTCTCCAGGAACGGCATTCAAGGAGCCAGGAACTTTTCTCCCTACACTGTCCATTGAGTTGTCCTCAAAACCAATATACATCCTGCTATATCTCCCACATGGAAAGTGCCAGGAGGGAGAAGTGGCGATTATGTTTAGACTTTCTCGGAACTGCTTCAAATCAACTAGATATCTTTGTGCTGTAAATCTCCCAACAGCCAAACGCAAAAGCAGCAAACATCTCGCTGTATGTCCCACATCCAAAGTGCCAAGAGAGAGCTTGCTCTCCCTGTCTTTGAGTACTGTTTTCGCTGTGCCGGTTACCTCTTTGCTAACATTCTCTTCAGCGCTGCAGGGAAACCAGGAACCACGTGGAGAAGGCACCCACACTGAAAGTGCCTGGAGGGAACATTGGGGCTTCTTCTCAGTGTCTCTGACATAGGGTTTCACTGTCCCGGGAAAGTCTCTGCTAACACCCTGCAGAGCGCTGTGCCCAATCTACAGAAACGTCTTGCGGTATCTCCTACAGGGAAAGTGCCAGGAGGGAATTGTCGAGCTTGTTCTCAGTGTCTCTGAGAATTGCTCTGATTATCCCTGTGACCTCTTTGCTAAGACTCTCCAGAGAGCCGTCCTCAAAACCAACACACATCTTGACATATCTCCCACATTGATCGCAGTGTCTCCAGGAACGGCATTCAAGGAGCCAGGAACTTTTCTCCCTACACTGTCCATTGAGTTGTCCTCAAAACCAATATACATCCTGCTATATCTCCCACATGGAAAGTGCCAGGAGGGAGAAGTGGCGATTATGTTTAGACTTTCTCGGAACTGCTTCAAATCAACTAGATATCTTTGTGCTGTAAATCTCCCAACAGCCAAACGCAAAAGCAGCAAACATCTCGCTGTATGTCCCACATCCAAAGTGCCAAGAGAGAGCTTGCTCTCCCTGTCTTTGAGTACTGTTTTCGCTGTGCCGGTTACCTCTTTGCTAACATTCTCTTCAGCGCTGCAGGGAAACCAGGAACCACGTGGAGAAGGCACCCACACTGAAAGTGCCTGGAGGGAACATTGGGGCTTCTTCTCAGTGTCTCTGACATAGGGTTTCACTGTCCCGGGAAAGTCTCTGCTAACACCCTGCAGAGCGCTGTGCCCAATCTACAGAAACGTCTTGCGGTATCTCCTACAGGGAAAGTGCCAGGAGGGAACTGTCCATCTTGTTCTCAGTGTCTCTGAGAATTGCTCTGATTATCCCTGTGACCTCTTTGCTAAGACTCTCCAGAGAGCCGTCCTCAAAACCAACACACATCTTGACATATCTCCCACATTGATCGCAGTGTCTCCAGGAACGGCATTCAAGGAGCCAGGAACTTTTCTCCCTACACTGTCCATTGAGTTGTCCTCAAAACCAATATACATCCTGCTATATCTCCCACATGGAAAGTGCCAGGAGGGAGAAGTGGCGATTATGTTTAGACTTTCTCGGAACTGCTTCAAATCAACTAGATATCTTTGTGCTGTAAATCTCCCAACAGCCAAACGCAAAAGCAGCAAACATCTCGCTGTATGTCCCACATCCAAAGTGCCAAGAGAGAGCTTGCTCTCCCTGTCTTTGAGTACTGTTTTCGCTGTGCCGGTTACCTCTTTGCTAACATTCTCTTCAGCGCTGCAGGGAAACCAGGAACCACGTGGAGAAGGCACCCACACTGAAAGTGCCTGGAGGGAACATTGGGGCTTCTTCTCAGTGTCTCTGACATAGGGTTTCACTGTCCCGGGAAAGTCTCTGCTAACACCCTGCAGAGCGCTGTGCCCAATCTACAGAAACGTCTTGCGGTATCTCCTACAGGGAAAGTGCCAGGAGGGAATTGTCGAGCTTGTTCTCAGTGTCTCTGAGAATTGCTCTGATTATCCCTGTGACCTCTTTGCTAAGACTCTCCAGAGAGCCGTCCTCAAAACCAACACACATCTTGACATATCTCCCACATTGATCGCAGTGTCTCCAGGAACGGCATTCAAGGAGCCAGGAACTTTTCTCCCTACACTGTCCATTGAGTTGTCCTCAAAACCAATATACATCCTGCTATATCTCCCACATGGAAAGTGCCAGGAGGGAGAAGTGGCGATTATGTTTAGACTTTCTCGGAACTGCTTCAAATCAACTAGATATCTTTGTGCTGTAAATCTCCCAACAGCCAAACGCAAAAGCAGCAAACATCTCGCTGTATGTCCCACATCCAAAGTGCCAAGAGAGAGCTTGCTCTCCCTGTCTTTGAGTACTGTTTTCGCTGTGCCGGTTACCTCTTTGCTAACGATTCTCTTCAGCGCTGCAGGGAAACCAGGAACCACGTGGAGAAGGCACCCACACTGAAAGTGCCTGGAGGGAACATTGGGGCTTCTTCTCAGTGTCTCTGACATAGGGTTTCACTGTCCCGGGAAAGTCTCTGCTAACACCCTGCAGAGCGCTGTGCCCAATCTACAGAAACGTCTTGCGGTATCTCCTACAGGGAAAGTGCCAGGAGGGAATTGTCGAGCTTGTTCTCAGTGTCTCTGAGAATTGCTCTGATTATCCCTGTGACCTCTTTGCTAAGACTCTCAGAGAGCCGTCCTCAAAACAAACACACATCTTGACATATCTCCCACATTGATCGCAGTGTCTCCAGGAACGGCATTCAAGGAGCCAGGAACTTTTCTCCCTACACTGTCCATTGAGTTGTCCTCAAAACCAATATACATCCTGCTATATCTCCCACATGGAAAGTGCCAGGAGGGAGAAGTGGCGATTATGTTTAGACTTTCTCGGAACTGCTTCAAATCAACTAGATATCTTTGTGCTGTAAATCTCCCAACAGCCAAACGCAAAAGCAGCAAACATCTCGCTGTATGTCCCACATCCAAAGTGCCAAGAGAGAGCTTGCTCTCCCTGTCTTTGAGTACTGTTTTCGCTGTGCCGGTTACCTCTTTGCTAACATTCTCTTCAGCGCTGCAGGGAAACCAGGAACCACGTGGAGAAGGCACCCACACTGAAAGTGCCTGGAGGGAACATTGGGGCTTCTTCTCAGTGTCTCTGACATAGGGTTTCACTGTCCCGGGAAAGTCTCTGCTAACACCCTGCAGAGCGCTGTGCCCAATCTACAGAAACGTCTTGCGGTATCTCCTACAGGGAAAGTGCCAGGAGGGAACTGTCCATCTTGTTCTCAGTGTCTCTGAGAATTGCTCTGATTATCCCTGTGACCTCTTTGCTAAGACTCTCCAGAGAGCCGTCCTCAAAACCAACACACATCTTGACATATCTCCCACATTGATCGCAGTGTCTCCAGGAACGGCATTCAAGGAGCCAGGAACTTTTCTCCCTACACTGTCCATTGAGTTGTCCTCAAAACCAATATACATCCTGCTATATCTCCCACATGGAAAGTGCCAGGAGGGAGAAGTGGCGATTATGTTTAGACTTTCTCGGAACTGCTTCAAATCAACTAGATATCTTTGTGCTGTAAATCTCCCAACAGCCAAACGCAAAAGCAGCAAACATCTCGCTGTATGTCCCACATCCAAAGTGCCAAGAGAGAGCTTGCTCTCCCTGTCTTTGAGTACTGTTTTCGCTGTGCCGGTTACCTCTTTGCTAACATTCTCTTCAGCGCTGCAGGGAAACCAGGAACCACGTGGAGAAGGCACCCACACTGAAAGTGCCTGGAGGGAACATTGGGGCTTCTTCTCAGTGTCTCTGACATAGGGTTTCACTGTCCCGGGAAAGTCTCTGCTAACACCCTGCAGAGCGCTGTGCCCAATCTACAGAAACGTCTTGCGGTATCTCCTACAGGGAAAGTGCCAGGAGGGAACTGTCCATCTTGTTCTCAGTGTCTCTGAGAATTGCTCTGATTATCCCTGTGACCTCTTTGCTAAGACTCTCCAGAGAGCCGTCCTCAAAACCAACACACATCTTGACATATCTCCCTCATTGATCGCAGTGTCTCCAGGAACGGCATTCAAGGAGCCAGGAACTTTTCTCCCTACACTGTCCATTGAGTTGTCCTCAAACCAATATACATCCTGCTATATCTCCCACATGGAAAGTGCCAGGAGGGAGAAGTGGCGATTATGTTTAGACTTTCTCGGAACTGCTTCAAATCAACTAGATATCTTTGTGCTGTAAATCTCCCAACAGCCAAACGCAAAAGCAGCAAACATCTCGCTGTATGTCCCACATCCAAAGTGCCAAGAGAGAGCTTGCTCTCCCTGTCTTTGAGTACTGTTTTCGCTGTGCCGGTTACCTCTTTGCTAACATTCTCTTCAGCGCTGCAGGGAAACCAGGAACCACGTGGAGAAGGCACCCACACTGAAAGTGCCTGGAGGGAACATTGGGGCTTCTTCTCAGTGTCTCTGACATAGGGTTTCACTGTCCCGGGAAAGTCTCTGCTAACACCCTGCAGAGCGCTGTGCCCAATCTACAGAAACGTCTTGCGGTATCTCCTACAGGGAAAGTGCCAGGAGGGAATTGTCGAGCTTGTTCTCAGTGTCTCTGAGAATTGCTCTGATTATCCCTGTGACCTCTTTGCTAAGACTCTCCAGAGAGCCGTCCTCAAAACAAACACACATCTTGACATATCTCCCACATTGATCGCAGTGTCTCCAGGAACGGCATTCAAGGAGCCAGGAACTTTTCTCCCTACACTGTCCATTGAGTTGTCCTCAAAACCAATATACATCCTGCTATATCTCCCACATGGAAAGTGCCAGGAGGGAGAAGTGGCGATTATGTTTAGACTTTCTCGGAACTGCTTCAAATCAACTAGATATCTTTGTGCTGTAAATCTCCCAACAGCCAAACGCAAAAGCAGCAAACATCTCGCTGTATGTCCCACATCCAAAGTGCCAAGAGAGAGCTTGCTCTCCCTGTCTTTGAGTACTGTTTTCGCTGTGCCGGTTACCTCTTTGCTAACATTCTCTTCAGCGCTGCAGGGAAACCAGGAACCACGTGGAGAAGGCACCCACACTGAAAGTGCCTGGAGGGAACATTGGGGCTTCTTCTCAGTGTCTCTGACATAGGGTTTCACTGTCCCGGGAAAGTCTCTGCTAACACCCTGCAGAGCGCTGTGCCCAATCTACAGAAACGTCTTGCGGTATCTCCTACAGGGAAAGTGCCAGGAGGGAACTGTCCATCTTGTTCTCAGTGTCTCTGAGAATTGCTCTGATTATCCCTGTGACCTCTTTGCTAAGACTCTCCAGAGAGCCGTCCTCAAAACCAACACACATCTTGACATATCTCCCACATTGATCGCAGTGTCTCCAGGAACGGCATTCAAGGAGCCAGGAACTTTTCTCCCTACACTGTCCATTGAGTTGTCCTCAAAACCAATATACATCCTGCTATATCTCCCACATGGAAAGTGCCAGGAGGGAGAAGTGGCGATTATGTTTAGACTTTCTCGGAACTGCTTCAAATCAACTAGATATCTTTGTGCTGTAAATCTCCCAACAGCCAAACGCAAAAGCAGCAAACATCTCGCTGTATGTCCCACATCCAAAGTGCCAAGAGAGAGCTTGCTCTCCCTGTCTTTGAGTACTGTTTTCGCTGTGCCGGTTACCTCTTTGCTAACATTCTCTTCAGCGCTGCAGGGAAACCAGGAACCACGTGGAGAAGGCACCCACACTGAAAGTGCCTGGAGGGAACATTGGGGCTTCTTCTCAGTGTCTCTGACATAGGGTTTCACTGTCCCGGGAAAGTCTCTGCTAACACCCTGCAGAGCGCTGTGCCCAATCTACAGAAACGTCTTGCGGTATCTCCTACAGGGAAAGTGCCAGGAGGGAACTGTCCATCTTGTTCTCAGTGTCTCTGAGAATTGCTCTGATTATCCCTGTGACCTCTTTGCTAAGACTCTCCAGAGAGCCGTCCTCAAAACCAACACACATCTTGACATATCTCCCTCATTGATCGCAGTGTCTCCAGGAACGGCATTCAAGGAGCCAGGAACTTTTCTCCCTACACTGTCCATTGAGTTGTCCTCAAAACCAATATACATCCTGCTATATCTCCCACATGGAAAGTGCCAGGAGGGAGAAGTGGCGATTATGTTTAGACTTTCTCGGAACTGCTTCAAATCAACTAGATATCTTTGTGCTGTAAATCTCAGCCAAACGCAAAAGCAGCAAACATCTCGCTGTATGTCCCACATCCAAAGTGCCAAGAGAGAGCTTGCTCTCCCTGTCTTTGAGTACTGTTTTCGCTGTGCCGGTTACCTCTTTGCTAACATTCTCTTCAGCGCTGCAGGGAAACCAGGAACCACGTGGAGAAGGCACCCACACTGAAAGTGCCTGGAGGGAACATTGGGGCTTCTTCTCAGTGTCTCTGACATAGGGTTTCACTGTCCCGGGAAAGTCTCTGCTAACACCCTGCAGAGCGCTGTGCCCAATCTACAGAAACGTCTTGCGGTATCTCCTACAGGGAAAGTGCCAGGAGGGAACTGTCCATCTTGTTCTCAGTGTCTCTGAGAATTGCTCTGATTATCCCTGTGACCTCTTTGCTAAGACTCTCCAGAGAGCCGTCCTCAAAACCAACACACATCTTGACATATCTCCCTCATTGATCGCAGTGTCTCCAGGAACGGCATTCAAGGAGCCAGGAACTTTTCTCCCTACACTGTCCATTGAGTTGTCCTCAAAACCAATATACATCCTGCTATATCTCCCACATGGAAAGTGCCAGGAGGGAGAAGTGGCGATTATGTTTAGACTTTCTCGGAACTGCTTCAAATCAACTAGATATCTTTGTGCTGTAAATCTCCCAACAGCCAAACGCAAAAGCAGCAAACATCTCGCTGTATGTCCCACATCCAAAGTGCCAAGAGAGAGCTTGCTCTCCCTCTCTTTGAGTACTGTTTTCGCTGTGCCGGTTACCTCTTTGCTAACATTCTCTTCAGCGCTGCAGGGAAACCAGGAACCACGTGGAGAAGGCACCCACACTGAAAGTGCCTGGAGGGAACATTGGGGCTTCTTCTCAGTGTCTCTGACATAGGGTTTCACTGTCCCGGGAAAGTCTCTGCTAACACCCTGCAGAGCGCTGTGCCCAATCTACAGAAACGTCTTGCGGTATCTCCTACAGGGAAAGTGCCAGGAGGGAACTGTCCATCTTGTTCTCAGTGTCTCTGAGAATTGCTCTGATTATCCCTGTGACCTCTTTGCTAAGACTCTCCAGAGAGCCGTCCTCAAAACCAACACACATCTTGACATATCTCCCACATTGATCGCAGTGTCTCCAGGAACGGCATTCAAGGAGCCAGGAACTTTTCTCCCTACACTGTCCATTGAGTTGTCCTCAAAACCAATATACATCCTGCTATATCTCCCACATGGAAAGTGCCAGGAGGGAGAAGTGGCGATTATGTTTAGACTTTCTCGGAACTGCTTCAAATCAACTAGATATCTTTGTGCTGTAAATCTCCCAACAGCCAAACGCAAAAGCAGCAAACATCTCGCTGTATGTCCCACATCCAAAGTGCCAAGAGAGAGCTTGCTCTCCCTGTCTTTGAGTACTGTTTTCGCTGTGCCGGTTACCTCTTTGCTAACATTCTCTTCAGCGCTGCAGGGAAACCAGGAACCACGTGGAGAAGGCACCCACACTGAAAGTGCCTGGAGGGAACATTGGGGCTTCTTCTCAGTGTCTCTGACATAGGGTTTCACTGTCCCGGGAAAGTCTCTGCTAACACCCTGCAGAGCGCTGTGCCCAATCTACAGAAACGTCTTGCGGTATCTCCTACAGGGAAAGTGCCAGGAGGGAACTGTCCATCTTGTTCTCAGTGTCTCTGAGAATTGCTCTGATTATCCCTGTGACCTCTTTGCTAAGACTCTCCAGAGAGCCGTCCTCAAAACCAACACACATCTTGACATATCTCCCACATTGATCGCAGTGTCTCCAGGAACGGCATTCAAGGAGCCAGGAACTTTTCTCCCTACACTGTCCATTGAGTTGTCCTCAAAACCAATATACATCCTGCTATATCTCCCACATGGAAAGTGCCAGGAGGGAGAAGTGGCGATTATGTTTAGACTTTCTCGGAACTGCTTCAAATCAACTAGATATCTTTGTGCTGTAAATCTCCCAACAGCCAAAGGCAAAAGCAGCAAACATCTCGCTGTATGTCCCACATCCAAAGTGCCAAGAGAGAGCTTGCTCTCCCTCTCTTTGAGTACTGTTTTCGCTGTGCCGGTTACCTCTTTGCTAACATTCTCTTCAGCGCTGCAGGGAAACCAGGAACCACGTGGAGAAGGCACCCACACTGAAAGTGCCTGGAGGGAACATTGGGGCTTCTTCTCAGTGTCTCTGACATAGGGTTTCACTGTCCCGGGAAAGTCTCTGCTAACACCCTGCAGAGCGCTGTGCCCAATCTACAGAAACGTCTTGCGGTATCTCCTACAGGGAAAGTGCCAGGAGGGAACTGTCCATCTTGTTCTCAGTGTCTCTGAGAATTGCTCTGATTATCCCTGTGACCTCTTTGCTAAGACTCTCCAGAGAGCCGTCCTCAAAACCAACACACATCTTGACATATCTCCCTCATTGATCGCAGTGTCTCCAGGAACGGCATTCAAGGAGCCAGGAACTTTTCTCCCTACACTGTCCATTGAGTTGTCCTCAAAACCAATATACATCCTGCTATATCTCCCACATGGAAAGTGCCAGGAGGGAGAAGTGGCGATTATGTTTAGACTTTCTCGGAACTGCTTCAAATCAACTAGATATCTTTGTGCTGTAAATCTCCCAACAGCCAAACGCAAAAGCAGCAAACATCTCGCTGTATGTCCCACATCCAAAGTGCCAAGAGAGAGCTTGCTCTCCCTGTCTTTGAGTACTGTTTTCGCTGTGCCGGTTACCTCTTTGCTAACATTCTCTTCAGCGCTGCAGGGAAACCAGGAACCACGTGGAGAAGGCACCCACACTGAAAGTGCCTGGAGGGAACATTGGGGCTTCTTCTCAGTGTCTCTGACATAGGGTTTCACTGTCCCGGGAAAGTCTCTGCTAACACCCTGCAGAGCGCTGTGCCCAATCTACAGAAACGTCTTGCGGTATCTCCTACAGGGAAAGTGCCAGGAGGGAATTGTCGAGCTTGTTCTCAGTGTCTCTGAGAATTGCTCTGATTATCCCTGTGACCTCTTTGCTAAGACTCTCCAGAGAGCCGTCCTCAAAACCAACACACATCTTGACATATCTCCCACATTGATCGCAGTGTCTCCAGGAACGGCATTCAAGGAGCCAGGAACTTTTCTCCCTACACTGTCCATTGAGTTGTCCTCAAAACCAATATACATCCTGCTATATCTCCCACATGGAAAGTGCCAGGAGGGAGAAGTGGCGATTATGTTTAGACTTTCTCGGAACTGCTTCAAATCAACTAGATATCTTTGTGCTGTAAATCTCCCAACAGCCAAACGCAAAAGCAGCAAACATCTCGCTGTATGTCCCACATCCAAAGTGCCAAGAGAGAGCTTGCTCTCCCTGTCTTTGAGTACTGTTTTCGCTGTGCCGGTTACCTCTTTGCTAACATTCTCTTCAGCGCTGCAGGGAAACCAGGAACCACGTGGAGAAGGCACCCACACTGAAAGTGCCTGGAGGGAACATTGGGGCTTCTTCTCAGTGTCTCTGACATAGGGTTTCACTGTCCCGGGAAAGTCTCTGCTAACACCCTGCAGAGCGCTGTGCCCAATCTACAGAAACGTCTTGCGGTATCTCCTACAGGGAAAGTGCCAGGAGGGAATTGTCGAGCTTGTTCTCAGTGTCTCTGAGAATTGCTCTGATTATCCCTGTGACCTCTTTGCTAAGACTCTCCAGAGAGCGTCCTCAAAACAAACACACATCTTGACATATCTCCCACATTGATCGCAGTGTCTCCAGGAACGGCATTCAAGGAGCCAGGAACTTTTCTCCCTACACTGTCCATTGAGTTGTCCTCAAAACCAATATACATCCTGCTATATCTCCCACATGGAAAGTGCCAGGAGGGAGAAGTGGCGATTATGTTTAGACTTTCTCGGAACTGCTTCAAATCAACTAGATATCTTTGTGCTGTAAATCTCCCAACAGCCAAACGCAAAAGCAGCAAACATCTCGCTGTATGTCCCACATCCAAAGTGCCAAGAGAGAGCTTGCTCTCCCTGTCTTTGAGTACTGTTTTCGCTGTGCCGGTTACCTCTTTGCTAACA
>NW_026961783.1:0-23138 GCF_963924245.1 Chroicocephalus ridibundus
GGGGGGGGTTGGGTGCCCTGTGGGGGGGCACAGGGTGGGCTGGGGGGGGGTGCTGGGAATTTGGGTGCCTTGGGGGGGCACAGGGTGGAGTTGGGGGGCTGGGGGGGGCTTTGGTGCCCTGGGGGGGGTCACAGGGTGGGTTGGGGGGGCTGGGGGGGGTTTGGGTGCCCTGGGGGGGGCACAGGGTGGGTTGGGGGGGGTTGGGTGCCCTGGGGGGGGCACAGGGTGGGTCGGGGGGGGGCGCTGGGGGTTTGGGTGCCCTGTGGGGGGGTCACAGGGTGGGTTGGGGGGGGGGTTGGGTGCCCTGGGGGGGGCACAGGGTGGGTTGGGGGGGGGCTGGGGGGGGTTGGGTGCCCTGGGGGGGTCACAGGGTGGGCTGGGGGGGGGTGCTGGGAATTTGGGTGCCTTGGGGGGGTCACAGGGTGGGTTGGGGGGCTGCGGGGGGGCTTTGGTGCCCTGGGGGGGGTCACAAGGTGGGGTTGGGGGGGCTGGGGGGGGTTGGGTGCCCTGGGGGGGGCACAGGGTGGGTCGGGGGGCTGGGGTGGGGGGTAGCTGCCCTGTGGGGGGGGCACAGGGTGGGTCGGGGGGGGCGCTGGGGGTTTGGGTGCCCTGGGGGGGTCACAGGGTGGGTTGGGGGGGGTGCTGGGAATTTGGGTGCCTTGGGGGGGGCACAGGGTGGGTTGGGGGGCTGGGGGGGGCTTTGGTGCCCTGGGGGGGGGTCACAAGGTAGGGTTGGGGGGGCTCGGGGGGGGCTTTGGTGCCCTGGGGGGGGCACAGGGTGGGGTTCGGGGGGGTTGGGTGCCCTGGGGGGGGCACAGGGTGGGGTTGGGGGGGGGTTTGGGTGCCCTGGGGGGGGCACAGGGTGGGTTGGGGGGCTGGGGGGGGGCTTTGGTGCCCTGGGGGGGGGGGTCACAAGGTGGGGTTGGGGGGGCTGGGGGGGGTTGGGTGCCCTGGGGGGGGTCACAGGGTGGGTTGGGGGGGGGTTGGGTGCCCTGGGGGGGTCACAGGCTGGGTTGGGGGGGGTTTGGGTGCCCTGGGGGGGGGTCACAAGGCGGGTTGGGGTGCTCCCCGCCCCCCCCCCACTGACCCCCCCCTCCCCACCTTGTGTCCCCCCCCCCCCCCCCCCCCCCCAGGGTTTCTCCGGCCCCCGCTGCGAGAGCCGCCCCCCCGCGGCCTCCAACGCCACCTGCCCCCCAGGCGCCGGGGGGGGGCCCTTCTGCCAAGGGGGCGGCCGGGCCCCCCCCGGGCCGGATAACGGGGGGTGTCGGGGACCCTGCGCCACCAAGGGGGGGGACGGGACGTGCGACCGGGAGTGCAACACCCCCGGGTGCGGGTGGGACGGGGGGGACTGCGCCCTGCGGGTGGGGGACCCTTGGGGACACTGCGGCGTCCCCGAGTGCCCCCCCCTCTTCACCAACGGCCGCTGCGACCCCCGCTGCGACACCCCCCCCTGCCTCTACGACAACTTCGAGTGCCACCCCCCCGCCCCGCGCCTGCAAGTCAGTGGCCACAGCGGCCCCGCGGCCACCCCCTGTCCCCAGGGTCACCCCCTGTCCCCAGGGTCACCCATGTCCCCGTGGGCCACCCATGTCCTCGTGGGTCACCCCCTGTCCCCACAGGCCACCCATGTCCCCACAGGCCACCCCATGTCCCTGTGGGCCACCCATGTCCTCGTGGGTCACCCCCTGTCCCCATGGGCCACCCCCTGTCCCCAGGGTCACCCCATGTCCCCGGGTTCACCCCCTGTCCTCATGGGTCACCCCCTGTCCCCACGGGCCACCCCATGTCCCCACGGGCCACCCATGTCCTCGTGGGTCACCACCTCTCCCCATGGGTCACTTCTGTCCCCAGGGCCACCCCATGGCACCACGGGTCACTTCTGTCCCCGTGGGTCACCCCCTGTCCCTGTGGGTCACTCATGTCCCCAAGGTCACCCATATCCCCACGGGTCACCCCTGTCCCCATGGGCCACCCATGTCCTCGTGGGTCACCCCCTGTCCCCAGGGTCATTTCTGTCCCCATGGGCCACGCATGTCCCCGTGGGTCACCCCATGTCCTCACGGGCCACCCCATGTCCCCGTGGGCCACCCCCTGTCCCCAGGGTCACCCATGTCCCCACGGGCCACCCCCTGTCCCCACGGGCCACCCCTGTCCCCACCGGTCACCCCATGTTCCCGTGGGTCACCCCCTGTCCCCACGGGCCACCCCATGTCCCCAGGGTCACCCCATGGCGCCAAGGGTCACCCATGTCCCCAGGGCCACCCCCTGTCCCCAGGGCCACCCCATGTCCCCATGGGTCACTTCTGTCCCCATGGGCCACCCCCTGTCCCCACGGGCCACCCATGTCCCCACGGGTCACCTCCTGTCGCCACGGGTCACCCATGTCCTCGTGGGTCACCCCCTGTCCCTACAGGCCACCCCCTGTCCCCACGGGTCACCCCTGTCCCCATGGGCCACCCCATGTCCCCGGGGTCACCCCCTGTCCCCATATCCCCATGTCCCCCATGTCCCCTTATCCCCCCATGTCCCCATGTCCCCCCATATCCCCATGTCCCCCCATGTCCCCCCATGTCCCCATGTCCCACCCATGTCCCCATATCCCCCACGTCCCCCCATGTCCCCATCCTTCCACATGTCCCCATGTCCCCCCATGTCCCCATGTCCCCCCATGTCCCCCATGTCCCCATGTCTCCCCATGTCCCCATGTCCCCCCATCCTTCCACCTCCCCCCGTGCCCCCCATGTCCCCATCTCCCACCCAAGTCCCCCACGACCGCCACGTCCCCATATCCCCCCACGTCCCCATGTCCCCCTATGTCCCCCCATGTCCCCATATCCCCCATCTCCCCCCATATCCCCCCATGTCCCCGTGTCCCCCCAAGTCCCCCCATGTCCCCATATCCCCCATCTCCCCCCATATCCCCCCATGTCCCCATGTCCCCCCAAGTCCTCCCATGTCCCCATATCCTTCCCCCTCCCCCTGTGCCCTCCATATCCCCCCATGTCCCCATGTCCCCCCATATCCCCCCATGTCCCCATGTCCCCCCATGTCCCCCCATGTCCCCCCATGTCCCTATGTCCCCCTATCCATCCACCTCCCCCCATGTCCCCCCATATCCCCCCATGTCCCCATCTCCCACCCAAGCCCCCCACGACCGCCATGTCCCCATATCCCCCCACGTCCCCCTATCCTTCCACCTCCCCACATGCCCCCCATGTCCCCATCTCCCACCCAAGCCCCCCACGACCGCCACGTCCCCATATCCCCCCACGTCCCCCTATCCTTCCACCTCCCCGCGTGCCCCCCATATCCCCCCATGTCCCCCCATCCTTCCCCCTCCCCCCATGTCCCCATATCCCCCCAATTCCCCCCATCCTTCCCCTTCCCCACATGCCCCCCATGCCCCCATCTCCCACCCAAGTCCCCCACGACCGCCACGTCCCCATATCCCCCCATGTCCCCATGTCCCCCCATGTCCCCATGTCCTTCCATCCTTCCCCCTTCCCCCGTGCCCCCCATATCCCCCCATGTCCCCCCATCCTTCCCCTTCCCCACATGCCCCCCATGCCCCCATCTCCCACCCAAGTCCCCCACGACCGCCATGTCCCCACATCCCCCCATGTCCCCATATCCCCCCATGTCCCCATGTCCCCCCATCCTTCCACCTCCCCCCATGTCCCCCCATATCCCCCCATGTCCCCATGTCCCCCCATCCTTCCCCCTCCCCCCATGTCCCCATATCCCCCCATGTCCCCGCGTCCCCCTATCCTTCCCCCTCCCCCCGTGCCCCCCCCCAATGCCGTGCCCCACGCCGTGCCCCCCTCCCTCCGGCAGCCCCCTCTACGAGCAGTACTGCGCCGACCACTTTGGGGACGGGCGCTGCGACCAGGGCTGCGCCAGCGAGGAGTGCGGCTGGGACGGGCTGGATTGCGCCCAGCAGGTCCCCGAGGCCCTGGCCCAGGGGGTCTTGGTGGTCACCGTCCTCCTGCCCCCCGAGGAACTGCGCCGGGCCAGCGCCGCCTTCCTGCAACGCCTCAGCGCCATCCTGCGCACCTCCCTGCGCTTCCGCCTCCATCCCGACGGCCGCTACATGATCCAGCCCTACTACAGGCCCCGGAGGCTGCGGAGGAGGGAGGTGGCCCCCGAGGTCATCGGGTGAGCGGGGGGACGGGAATGGTGGGATGGGACGGGGATATCGGGAGGGGGTGGGATGGGGGACGTGGGGTGGGGACGGTGGGATGGGATGGGGTGGGATGGGATGGGATGGGGATGGTGGGATGGGATGGGATGGGATGGGATGGGGTGGGATGGGGTGGGATGGGGATGATGGGATGGGATGGGATGGGATGGGAGATGTGGGATGGGATGGGATGGGATGGGATGGGGATGGTGGGATGGGATGGGATGGGAGATGTGGGATGGGATGGGATGGAATGGGATGGGGATGGTGGGATGGGATGGGATGGGATGGGGATGGTGGGATGGGGTGGGATGGGGATGGTGGGATGGGGTGGGATGGGAGATGTGGGATGGGAATGGTGGGATGGGATGGGATGAGATGGGGGACATGGGATGGGGATGGTGGGATGGGATGGGATGGGATGGGGGACATGGGATGGGAATTGTGGGATGGGAATTGTGGGATGGGATGGGAGATGTGGGATGGGAATGGTGGGATGGGATGGGATGAGATGGGGGACGTGGGATGGGGATGGTGGGATGGGATGGGATGGAATGGGATGGGGGACGTGGGATGGGATGGGATGGGATGGGATGGGATGGGATGGGATGGGGGACGTGGGATGGGATGGGATGGGAGATGTGGGATGGGATGGGATGGGATGGGGGACGTGGGATGGGAATGGTGGGATGGGATGGGATGGGGGACATGGGATGGGATGGGATGGGGATGGTGGGATGGGATGAGGGACATGGGATGGGAATTGTGGGATGGGATGGGGGACGTGGGATGGGAATGGTGGGATGGGATGGGATGGGGGACGTGGGATGGGGATGGTGGGATGGGATGGGGGACATGGGATGGGATGGGGATGGTGGGATGGGATGGGATGGGGATGGTGGGGATGGGGACCATGGAAGACATGGGTTGGGAATGGTGGTGCTGAGGGACACGGATGGGGATGGTGGGATGGAGTGGGATGGATGGGATGGGATGGGATGGGATGGGATGGGATGGGATGGGATGGGATGGGGGGGATGGGCTGGGAATGGCGGTGCTGGGGGACATGGGGCGAGAAACATGGGGGACAGGGGATGGGTCATGGGGTCACGGGGCCCACGGGTCATGGGGCCGTGGGAAGGTGAGTGCCACAGCTTGCGGGGGGCTAGGGGTGCTGGGTGCCGTGAGCCAGGAGGCCGTGGCTGCCGGGTGCCGTGGGTCACGGAGCCACAGACGCCAGGGGTGTCTCGGGTCCTGAGGCCGTGGGTGCCACGGGTCATGGGGATGTGGGTGCTGGGTGTCTTGGGTCATGGAGACATGGGTCAAGGGGCCATGGGGACATGAGGGCCGTGGGTCAAGGGGCCATGGGGCCCACGGGTGCCATGGGTCAAGGGGACATGGGTGCCATTGGCTGTGGGGCCATAGGTGCTGGATACTGTGACCCCATGGGGGCTGGTTGTCTTCAGTCATGGGGCCATGGGTCATGGGGCCATGGGGGCCATGGGTCACGAGCACGTGGGGGCCATGGGTCATGGGGTCATGGGGACGTGGGTGCCATGCGTCATGGGGACTTGGGTGCCATGGGTCATGGGGATGTGGCCATGGGTGCCATGGGTCATGGGGCCATGGGTGGTGGGTGCCATGGGTTGCAGGGCCATGGGTGGTGGAAGTCTTGGGTCATGGGACCATGGGGTCATGGGGACGTGGGTGCCGTGGGTTGCAGGACCATGGGTGGTGGATGTCTTGGGTCATGGGGCTGTGGGTCACGGGGTCATGGGGACATGAATGCCATGGGTCATGGGGACGTGTGTGCCATGGGTCATGGGGTCATGGGGCCGTGGATGCCATGGGTGCCATGGGTCATGGGGCCATGGGTGGTGGATGTCTTGGGTCATGGGGCCATGGGTCATGGGGTCATGGGGACGTGGGTGCCATGGGTCATGGGGACGTGGGGACGTGGGTGCCATGGGTCGTGGGGCCATGGGTGGTGGGTGCCATGGGTGCCATGGGGCCATGGGTGGTGGAAGTCTTGAGTCATGGGGCCATGGGTCATGGGGTCGTGGGGACGTGGGTGCCATGGGTCGTGGGGCCATGGGTGCCATGGGGCCATGGGTGGTGGAAGTCTTGAGTCATGGGGTCATGGGGACGTGGGGACGTGGGTGCCATGGGTCATGGGGCCATGGGTGGTGGATGTCTTGGGTCATGGGGCCGTGGGTCATGGGGTCATGGGGCCATGGGTCATGGGGTCATGGGGACGTGGGTGGTGGGTGCCATGGGTCCATGGGGCCATGGGTGGTGGATGTCTTGGGTCATGGGGCCGTGGGTCATGGGGTCATGGGGCCATGGGTGCCATGGGTCATGGGGTCATGGGGACGTGGGTGGTGGGTGCCATGGGGCCATGGGGCCATGGGTGGTGGAAATCTTGGGCCATGGGTGGAGGAGCCAGGGGGCCATGGGTGCCGTGGGTTGTGGACCCACGGGCGCTGGATTCCACGAGCCCGTGGCCGCCGGCCGTCTCGCCCCACGGCACCGCGAGCCCCCTCCCCCCCGCCCCACCCCCCCAACCCCGCCGTCCCCCTGACCGTCCCCCGGCAGCTCGGTGGCGACCTTGGAGATGGACAACCGCTTGTGCGCCCGGGGACCCGCCAAGTGCTTCCCCGACACCCGCAGCGCCGCCGACTACCTGGGGGCGCTCTCGGCCCTGGAGCGCCTCCACCTCCCCTACCCCGTCACGGCCGTGCGCGGTGAGGGACCCCCCCGGCACCCGGGAACCCGCCCCCGCCACCCCCGACCCACGGCCTCCACGGGCCCCAGCCCATCCCACCATTCCCAGCCCATGTCCTCCGTGTCCCCCAGACCCATCCCACCATCCCCATCCCATGGCCCCCACCTCATCCCATCCCATCCCATCACCACCATCCCCATCCCATCCCACCATCCCCATCCCATGTCCCCCAGCACCACCATCCCCATCCCATCCCATCCTATCCCACCATCCCCATCCCATGTCCTCCGTGTCCCCCAGACCCATCCCACCATCCCCATCCCATGGCCCCCACCCCATCCCATCCCATCCCACCATCCCCATCCCGCGTCCCCCAGCATCACCATTCCCAACCCACATCTTCCATGGTCCCCAGCCCATCCCACCGTCCCCACGGCCCCCAGCCCATCCCCACCATCCCCATCCCGTGGCCCCCAGCACCACCATCCCCATCCCACGTCCCCCAGCATCACCGTGCCCAACCCATGTCCTCCATGGTCCCCATCACATCCCATCCCATCACCACCATCCCCATCCCATCCCCATTCCATCCCATCCCATCCCATCCCATCCCGTTCCCACCATCCCACCATCCCCATCCCACGTCCCCCAGCACCACCATTCCCATCCCATGTCCTCCATGGTCCCCATCCCATCCCATGCCCACCATCATCCCCATCCCGTGGCCCCCAGCACCACCATTCCCAACCCACGTCCTCCATCCCACCCATCCCATCCCACCAGCCCCATCCCTTCCCACCCATCCCCACCATCCCCATCCCATCCCATCCCACCAGCCCCATCCCGCATCCCCCAGCACCACCATTCCCAGCCCATGTCCTCCCTGGTCCCCATCACCACCATCCCCATTCCATCCCCATCCCATCCCATCCCACCATCCCCATCCCGCGTCCCCCAGCATCACCATTCCCAACCCACGTCTTCCACGGTCCCCAGCCCATCCCACCATCCCCACGGCCCCCATCCCATCCCCACCATCCCCATCCCATCCCATCCCGTCCCATCCCCACCATCCCCATCCCATCCCATCCCATCCCACCATCCCCATCCCGCGTCCCCCAGCATCACCATTCCCAACCCACATCTTCCATGGTCCCCAGCCCATCCCACCATCCCCACGGCCCCCATCCCATCCCCACCATCCCCATCCCATCCCATCCCGTCCCATCCCCACCATCCCCATCCCATCCCATCCCATCCCCACCATCCCCATCCCATCCCGTCCCATCCCCACCATCCCCATCCCATCCCATCCCATCCCCACCAACCCCATCCCATGGCCCCCATCCCATCCCATCCCATCCCATCCCCACCATCCCCATCCCATCCCGTCCCATCCCCACCATCCCCATCCCATCCCATCCCTACCATCCCCATCCCATGGCCCCCATCCCATCCCATCCCCACCATCCCCATCCTGTGTCCCCCAACACCACCATTCCCAACCCACGTCTTCCATGGTCCCCAGCCCATCCCACCATCCCCACGTCCTCCAGCCCATCCCCACCATCCCCATCCCATCCCATCCCATCCCCACCAACCCCATCCCGTGGCCCCCAGCACCACCATTCCCAACCCACGTCCTCCATCCCACCCATCCCATCCCACCAGCCCCATCCCGCATCCCCCAGCACCACCATTCCCAGCCCACGTCCTCCCCGGTCCCCATAACCACCATCCCCATCCCATCCCCATCCCATCCCATCCCATCCCATCCCATCCCATCCCATCCCATTCCCACCATCCCACCATCCCCATCCCACGTCCCCCAGCACCACCATTCCCATCCCATGTCCTCCATGGTCCCCATCCCATCCCATGCCCACCATCATCCCCATCCCGTGGCCCCCAGCACCACCATTCCCAACCCGCGTCCTCCATCCCACCCATCCCATCCCACCAGCCCCATCCCTTCCCACCCATCCCCACCATCCCCATCCCATCCCATCCCATCCCACCAGCCCCATCCCGCATCCCCCAGCACCACCATTCCCAGCCCATGTCCTCCCTGGTCCCCATCACCACCATCCCCATCCCATCCCCATCCCATCCCATCCCACCATCCCCATCCCGCGTCCCCCAGCATCACCATTCCCAACCCACATCTTCCATGGTCCCCAGCCCATCCCACCATCCCCACGGCCCCCATCCCATCCCCACCATCCCCATCCCATCCCCACCGTCCCCATCCCATCCCATCCCATCCCATCACATTCCCACCATCCCACCATCCCCATCCCATCCCATCCCCCCCATCCCCATCCCATCCCACCATCCCCATCCCACGTCCCCCAGCACCACCATTCCCATCCCATGTCCTCCGTGTCCCCCAGACCCATCCCACCATCCCCATCCCACGTCCCCCAGCATCACCGTGCCCAACCCATGTCCTCCATGGTCTCCATCACCACCATCCCCATCCCATCCCACCCCACCATCCCCATCCTGTGTCCCCCAGCACCACCATTCCCAGCCCATGTCCTCCATGGTCCCCATCCCATCCCATCCCATCCCACCATCCCCATCCCATCCCACCCCACCATCCCCATCCCACGTCCCCCAGCACCACCATTCCCAGCCCATGTCCTCCATGGTCCCCATCCCATCCCATCCCACCCCATCCCACCATCCCCAGCCCACTGTCCCCCAGCACCATCATTCCCAGCCCATGTCCTCCATGGTCCCCATCACCACCATCCCCATCCTGCTGTCCCCCATCCCTTCCCACCCATCCCCACCATCCCCGTCCCATGTCCCCCGGCATCACCATCTCCATCCCATGGCCTCCTGACCCATCCCATCCCACCATTCCCAACCCGTGTCCTCCATGGTCCCCATCCCGTCCCACCGTCCCCATCCCATGTCCCCCATCCCCACCCCACGTCCCCCTGACACGTCCCACCCATCCCCACCATCCCCATCCCGTGTCCCCCCCAGCATCACCATCTCCAATCCCATGGTCTCCTGACCCATCCCACCCCATCCCACCTGCACCTTCCCCAGCCCATGGCCCCCATGGCCCCCACCCCATCCCACCCCATCCCACCATCCCCGTCCCGTGTCCCCCATCCCCACCCCACGTCCCCCTGACACGTGGCGTGTCCCCAGCTGAGGGAGGGGAGGGGTGACGTGTCCCTGGGCTGTGGGGTGTCCCGGTGGTGACGGTGTCGGCCATGCGTGGGGTGTCCCCAGCATGTGGGTGCCTCCATGGTGACATCACCACGATGGTGTCCCCAACATGTGGGTGCCTCCCACGGTGGCATCACCACAATGGTGTCCCCAACTTGTGGGTGCCCCGTGGTGACATCACCACGATGGTGTCCCCATCATGTGGATCTCCCTTGGTGGCATCACCACGATGGTGTCCCCAACTTGTGGGTGCCCCGTGGTGGCATCACCACGATGGTGTCCCCATCATGTGGATCTCCCTTGGTGGCATCACCACGATGGTGTCCCCAACTTGTGGGTGCCCCACGGTGGAAGCACCATCATGGTGTCCCCAACTTGTGGGTGCCCCATGGTGGCATCACCACAATGGTGTCCCCAACTTGTGGGTGCCCCGTGGTGGCATCACCACGATGGTGTCCCCAACTTGTGGGTGCCCCGTGGTGGCATCACCACGATGGTGTCCCCAACTTGTGGCACCTCCCTGAGGTTGTGTGTGTGTGTGTGTGACCCCAACCCCTGCCCCACACCCCCCGCAGGTGACAAGCTGCCCGAGGAGCCGGCCGCCGTGGGGCTGCTGCCGCTGGTGGGGGTGGGGGGCGTCATCCTGCTGGCCATCGCCGTGCTGGGGGTGCTGGTGGCCCGGCGGCGGCGGGAGCAGAGCACCCTCTGGTTGCCCGAGGGCTTCAGCCTGGCCAAGGAGGGGCAGAGGGGCCGGAGGGAGCCCGTGGGGCAGGACGCCCTGGGCATGAAGTGAGGGGCTGGGGGGGGCACTGGGGGGGGGGCCTGGGGGGAGTGGGGGGACACTGGGGGGCACTGGGAGGCACTGGGAGGCACTGGGGGGGGGGCTGGGGGCACTGGGGCGGCACTGGGGGACACTGGGAGGCACTGGGGGGACACTGGGGGGAGTGGGGGGACACTGGGGGACACTGGGGGGCACTGGGGGGGCACTGGGAGGCACTGGGGGGGGGCTGGGGGCACTGGGGGGACACTGGGGGGCATTTGGAGGCACTGGGAGGCACTGGGAGGGGGGGCTGGGGGGAGTGGGGAGACACTGGGGGGCACTGGGAGGCACTGGGAGGCACTGGGGGGGGCTGGGGGCACTGGGGGGCCACTGGGAGGCACTGGGAGGGGGGGCTGGGGGGAGTGGGGGGATACTGGGGGGCACTGGGAGGCACTGGGGGGGTGCTGGAGGCAGTGGGGGGACACTGGGGGGCACTGGGAGGCACTGGGGTGGGGGCTGGGGGGAGTGGGGGGACATTGGGGGGCACTGGGAGGCACTGGGGGGGCTGGGGGGAGTGGGGGGACACTGGGGGGCACTGGGAGGCACTGGGGGGGGGCTGGGGGGAGTGGGGGACACTGGGGGGCACTGGGAGGCACTGGGGGGGGGCTGGGGGGAGTGGGGGGACACTGGGGGGCACTGGGAGGCACTGGGGTGGGGGCTGGGGGGAGTGGGGGGACACTGGGGGGCACTGGGAGGCACTGGGGGGGGGCTGGGGGGAGTGGGGGGACACTGGGGGGCACTGGGAGGCACTGGGGGGGGCTGGGGGCACTGTGGGGACACTGGGAGGCACTGGGAGGCACTGGGAGGCATTGGGGGGGGGCTGGGAGGAGTGGGGGGACACTGGGGGGCACTGGGAGGCACTGGGGGGGGACTGGGGGGAGTGGGGTGACACTGGGGGGCACTGGGAGGCACTGGGGGGGGCTGGGGGGAGTGGGGGGACACTGGGGGGCACTGGGAGGCACTGGGAGGCACTGAGGGGGGGCTGGGGGCACTGGGGGGACACTGGGAGGCACTGGGAGGCACTGGGGGGTGTGCTGGGGGGAGTGGGGGGACACTGGGGGGCACTGGGAGGCACTGGGAGGCACTGGGGGGGGGGGGCTGGGGGGAGCAGGGGAAAATGGGGCTCGGGGGGGTCCCAGCGCAACTGGGGGGGCATCGGGGGGGGGCTGGGGGGACTGGGGGGGGTCACTGGGGCTGGGGGTCACTGGGGCTGGGGGGGGTCCCAGTACAACTTGGGGGGGGCGTGGGGGGGGATGTGGGGGGGGGTGTCAATGGGTTTCACACACACACAACCCCCCCCCCCCGCCGAAGCCCCCCCCCAGCCCCAGCTCATTGCAGGGGGGGGGTCCCAGCGACATCCCCCACCCCCCCCCCCCTCGGGCTTTGGGGGTGACACCCCCCACCCCCCAAATATTGGCGGGGGGGGCACCCAGCTGAGGGCCGTGCCCCCCCCCCAGGCCCATGGGGAAGGGGGAGACCCTCATGGGGGCCCCCCCCGAGGAGTGGCCGGACGGCGACTGCCCCGAGGCCAAGAGGCTGAAGGTACTTGGGGGGCACTTGGGGGGCACCTGGGGGGCGGGGGGGGGGCGGGGCGGCCACGTATCCCCACGGGCAGGGGGTGGGGGGTGGGGGCTGGGTCCTGGCACGCCCCCCCCCCCCCCGCCGTGGGCCACCGCGTGGGCCACCGTCATGGGTGCGGGGGGGGGGGGTCCAGCACCCCCATGGCCAGGGACCACCGTGGGTGGGGGTCCGGGACCCTCATGGGTGGGGGTCCCAAGCACCCTGATGGCCAGTGACCACCATAGGTGGGGGTCCAGTGCCACCATGGGTGGGGGTCTGGGACCCCCATGGCCAGTGACCACCATGGGTGGGGGTCTGGGACCCTCATGGGTGGGGGGTCTGGGACCCCAATGGCCAGTGACCACCATGGGTGGGGGTCTGGGACCCCGATGGCCAGGGACCAGCATGGGTGGGGGTCTCCAGCCCCATCATGGGTGGGGGTCTGGGACCCTCATGGGTGGGGATCCGGGATCCTGATGGCCAGTGACCACCATGGGTGGGGGTCTGGGTCCCTCATGGGTGGGGGGTCTGGGACCCCGATGGCCAGCGACCACCATGGGTGGGGGTCCCACCTCCAGGATGGCCGGGGGTGGGGGGTCCCAGCACCCACCGTGGCCGGTTGCCCGGGGGCAGGTGGGGGAGGCGCAGCCCCAGGACCCCGTGGACAGTCGCCAGTGGACCCAGAGCCACCTGGTCGCCGCCGACATCCGCGTGCCCCCGGCCACCGCCCTGACCCCCCCCCAGGGCGACTCCGACTCCGATTGCCTGGACGTCAACGTGCGGGGGCCAGGTGGGGGGGGATGGGGGGTGGGGGGCGGTGGTGGGGGGGGAACGGGACACCCAGGGGCTGGGTAGGATGGACGTGGGGCGTGGGGGGCCACCATGGGGCCAGCCTGGGTGGATGTGGGGTGTGGGGGGCCACCATGGGGCCAGGTAGGATGGATGTGGGGCGAGGGGGGGCCACCATGGGGCCAGCCTGGGTGGACATGGGGCATGGGGGGGCCACCATGGGGCCAGCCTGGGTGGATGTGGGGTGTGGGGGGCCACCATGGGGCCAGCCTGGTAGAGCTGATGTGGGGTCTGGAGGCCACCAAGGACCTGGTAGAGCTGATGTGGGTCTGGAGGCCACCAAGGGCATGGTAGAGCTGATGTGGGTCTGGAGGCCACCATGGACCTGGTAGAGGTGATGTGGGGTGTGGAGGCCACCAAGGACCTGGTAGAGGTGATGTGGGGTCTGGAGGCCACCATGGACCTGGTAGAGGTGATGTGGGTCTGGAGGCCACCAAGGACCTGGTAGAGGTGATGTGGGGTCTGGAGGCCACCAAGGACCTGGTAGAGCTGATGTGGGGTCTGGAGGCCACCAAGGACGTGGTAGAGCTGATGTGGGTCTGGAGGCCACCAAGGACGTGGTAGAGCTGATGTGGGGTGTGGAGGCCACCAAGGACGTGGTAGAGGTGATGTGGGGTGTGGAGGCCACCAAGGGCATGGTAGAGGTGATGTGGGTCTGGAGGCCACCAAGGACGTGGTAGAGCTGATGTGGGGTCTGGAGGCCACCAAGGACCTGGTAGAGGTGATGTAGGGTCTGGAGGCCACCATGGACCTGGTAAAGGGGATGTGGGGTTCAGAGGCCACCAAGGACGTGGTAGAGGTGATGTGGGTCTGGAGGCCACCAAGGACCTGGTAGAGCTGATGTGGGGTCTGGAGGCCACCAAGGACGTGGTAGAGCTGATGTGGGGTGTGGAGGCCACCAAGGGCATGGTAGAGCTGATGTGGGTCTGGAGGCCACCAAGGACGTGGTAGAGGTGATGTGGGGTCTGGAGGCCACCAAGGACGTGGTAGAGCTGATGTGGGGTCTGGAGGCCACCATGGACCTGGTAGAGGTGATGTGGGGTGTGGAGGCCACCAAGGACGTGGTAGAGCTGATGTGGGGTCTGGAGGCCACCAAGGACGTGGTAGAGGTGATGTGGGGTCTGGAGGCCACCAAGGACCTGGTAGAGGTGATGTGGGTCTGGAGGCCACCAAGGACCTGGTAGAGGTGATGTGGGGTGTGGAGGCCACCAAGGACCTGGTAGAGGTGATGTGGGGTGTGGAGGCCACCAAGGACCTGGTAGAGGTGATGTGAGGTGTGGAGGCCACCATGGACCTGGTAGAGCTGATGTGGGGTCTGGAGGCCACCATGGACCTGGTAAAGGGGATGTGGGGTTCAGAGGCCACCAAGGACGTGGTAGAGGTGATGTGGGGTCTGGAGGCCACCATGGACCTGGTAAAGGGGATGTGGGGTCTGGAGGCCACCAAGGACGTGGTAGAGGTGATGTGGGGTCTGGAGGCCACCAAGGGCATGGTAGAGCTGATGTGGGTCTGGAGGCCACCAAGGACCTGGTAGAGGTGATGTGGGGTCTGGAGGCCTCCATGGACCTGGTAAAGGGGATGTGGGGTTCAGAGGCCACCAAGGACATGGTAGAGGTGATGTGGGGTCTGGAGGCCACCAAGGGCATGGTGAGGGTCCTGAAGGCCCCACCCCAAGTGGGTGACAATGCCCAGGAGAGCCCTGGGCACCCTCTGACCACCCCCCCCGCTCCTTCCTCCGCGCACCCACAGACGGCTTCACCCCCTTGATGTTGGCCTCCTTCTGCGGGGGCAGCCCGGAAGCCCAGGTGGCCGAGGAAGAGGAGGGCGAGGAAGCCTCGGCCGGCATCATCGGTGACCTCATCTGCCAGGGTGCCAACCTGGGCGCCCAGACGGACCGGACGGGCGAGACCGCCCTGCACCTGGCCGCCCGCTACGCCCGCGCCGACGCCGCCAAACGCCTGCTGGACGCCGGCGCCGACCCCAACGCCCAGGACAAGGCGGGACGCACCCCCCTGCACGCCGCCGTCACCGCCGACGCCCAGGGCGTCTTCCAGGTGAGGGCACCCGGCCACCGGGCACCCCGGCTGGTCAGGGGGCACCCAACGCGGTCGTGGGACACCCAATGTGGTCATGGGGTAGAGGGCGCTGGCGTGGGGCACCCATCGTCTGGGCGTGGGGCACCCAACGTGGTCATGGAGGACCCAACACGGTCATGGGGCTCCCATCCGGTCATGGGGCACCCAACATGGTCATGGGGTAGAGGGTGCTGCCGTGGGGCACCCATCATCTGGTCATGGGGCACCCAACATGGCCATGGGGCACCCAACATGGTCATGGGGCACCCAACATGGTCTTGGGACACCCAACATGGTCATGGGGTAGAGGGTGCTGTGGGGCACCCATCACCTGGTCATGGGGCACCTCGTTTGGCCATGGAGCACCCAACATGGTCATGGGGCACCCAACATGGCCATGGGGCACCCAACATGGTCATGGAGGACCCAACATGGTCATGGGGCACCCAACATGGTCATGGAGGACCCAACATGGCCATGGGGTAGAGGGTGCTGCCGTGGGGCACCCATCATCTGGTCATGGGGCACCCAGTTTGGCCATGGGCACCCAACATGGTCATGGGGTAGAGGGTGCTGTGGGGCACCCATCGTCTGGTCATGGGGCACCCAGTGTGGCCATGGGGCACCCAACATGGCCATGGGGCACCCAACGTGGTCATGGGGCACCCGGTGTGGCCATGGGGCACCCAATATGGTCATGGAGGACCCAACATGGCCATGGGGTAGAGGGTGCTGCCGTGGGGCACCCCTCATCTGGTCATGGGGCACCCGGTTTGGCCATGGGCACCCAACATGGTCATGGAGGACCCAACATGGTCATGGGGTAGAGGGTGCTGCCATGGGGCACCCAACATGGTCATGGGACGTCCAACATGGTCATGGGGTGGAGAGTGCTGCCGTGGGGCACCCCTCATCTGGCCATGGGGCACCCAACATGGCCATGGGGTAGAGGGTGCTGCCATGGAGCACCCATCATCTGGTCATGGGGCACCCGGTTTGGCCATGGAGCACCCAACATGGCCATGGGGCACCCAACGTGGTCATGGGGCACCCAACATGGTCATGGGGTAGAGGGTGCTGCCGTGGGGCACCCATCATCTGGTCATGGGGCACCCAACATGGCCATGGGGCACCCAACATGGTCATGGAGGACCCAACGTGGTCATAGGGCACCCAACATGGTCATGGGGCACCCAACGTGGTCATGGGGTACAGGGTGCTGCCATGGGGCACCCCTCATCTGGTCATGGGGCACCCGGTTTGGCCATGGGGCACCCAACATGGCCATGGGGCACCCAACATGGTCATGGGGCACCCATCTGGTCATGGGACACCCAACGTGGTCGTGGGGTAGAGGGTGCTGCCGTGGGGCACCCATCATCTGGTCATGGGGCACCCAACATGGCCATGGGGCACCCAACCTGGTCATGGGGCACCCAACATGGCCATGGGGTAGAGGGTGCTGCCATGGGGCACCCATCATCTGGTCATGGGGCACCCGGTGTGGCCATGGGGCACCCAACATGGCCATGGGGTAGAGGGTGCTGCTGTGGGGCACCCATCATCTGGTCATGGGGCACCCGGTGTGGCCATGGGGCACCCAACATGGCCATGGGGTAGAGGGTGCTGTGGGGCACCCATCATCTAGTCATGGGGCACCCGGTGTGGCCATGGGGCACCCAACATGGCCATGGGGCACCCATGTGGTCATGGGGCACCCAACGTGGCCATGGGGCACCCAACATGGTCATGGAGCACCCAACACGGCCATGGGGTGCAAGGCGCTGCCACGGGACATCCTCCGCGGCCGTGGGGTGGTGACCCCCATGTGTATGTCCCGTCCCCCCCGTCCCCCCCCCCCGCCCCCCGCCCTGCCCTAGATCCTGATCCGGAACCGCTCCACGGACCTGGACGCCCGGACGGGGGACGGTTCCACCGCGCTCATGCTGGCGGCGCGGCTGGCGGTGGAGGGGCTGGTGGAGGAGCTCGTCGCCTGCCACGCCGACGTCAACGCCGTGGACGAGAGCGGTGGGGCCCGGGGGGAGGGGGAGGGACCCAGAGGTTGGGGGGCGGAGGTGGGGGGGGATATGGGGTGTGGGTTGTGGGGAGGGAGCCGTCGGGGGGGTGGAGGACACGTGGGGGGAGCTCATTGCAACGTCAACGCCAACGTCAACGCCAACGTCTACGCTGTCGATGGGACTTGGGGGGCCGGGGGGGCCCCAAAGTGGGGGGGTTGGGTGGGGGCGGTGTGGGGTGATGATTAGGGGGGGGATATGGGGTGCGGGGTGTGTGGGGAGGGAGCCGTCTTGGGGGGTGGAGGACACGTGGGGGGAGCTCATTGCAACGTCAACGCCAACGTCAACGCCAACGTCTACGCTGTCGATGGGACTTGGGGGGCCGGGGGGGCCCCAAAGTGGGGGGGTTGGGTGGGGGCGGTGTGGGGTGATGATTAGGGGGGGGATATGGGGTGCGGGGTGTGTGGGGAGGGAGCCGTCTTGGGGGGTGGAGGACACGTGGGGGGAGCTCATTGCAACGTCAACGCCAACGTCAACGCCAACGTCTGTGCCGTCGATGGGACTTGGGGGTCCGGGGGGGGCCAAAGTTGGGGGTTTGGGTGGGGGGGTCGGGGGAGTTGTGGGGTCCGTGGGGGGTGTGGGGAGGGAGCCGTCAGGGGGGTGGAGGACACGTGGGGGGAGCTCATTGCAACGTCAACGCCAACGTCTGCGCCGCCGATGGGACTTGGGGGGCCGGGGGGGGCCCAAAGTTGGGGGGTTGGGTGGGGGGGTCGGGGGAGTTGTGGGGGGTGTGGGGGGTGTGGGGAGGGAGCCGTCTTGGGGGGTGGAGGGCACGTGGGGGGAGCTCATCGCAATTTCAATGCCAACGTCAACACCAACGTCTACGCCGTCGATGGGACTTGGGGGGCTGGGTGCGTCCGGGGGGGGCCCAAAGTGGGGGGGTTGGGTGGGGGGGATGTGGGGTGATGGTTGGGGGGATATGGGGTGTGGGGGGGGTGGGGAGGGAGCCGTCGGGGGCAGGGGGAGGGGATGAGGGGGGAGCTCATTGCAACGTCAACGCCAATGTCAACGCCAACGTCAACGCCGTCGATGGGACTTGGGGGGCTGGGGGGGTCCGGGGGGGGGCCCAAAGTGGGGGGGTTGGGTGGGGGGGTTGGGGGGGCTGTGGGGCGGGAGCTGTCGGGGGGGTGGAGGACACGTGGGGGGAGCTCATTGCAACGTCAACGCCAACGTCAACGCCAACGTCTGCGCCGTCAATGGGACTTGGGGGGCTGGGTGCGTCCGGGGGGGGCCCAAAGTTGGGGGTTTGGGTGGGGGGGTCGGGGGGGGTTGTGGGGGGGTGTGGGGCAGGAGCCGTCGGGGGGGTGGAGGACACGTGGGGGGAGCTCATTGCAACGTCAACGCCAACGTCAACGCCGTCGATGGGACTTGGGGGGCCAGGGGGGTCCGGGGGGGGCCCAAAGTGGGGGGGTTGGGTGGGGGCGGTGTGGGGTGATGGTTGGGGGGGATATGGGGTGTGGGGTGTGGGGAGGGAGCCATTGGGGGCGTGGAGGACACATGGGGGGAGCTCATTGCAATGTCAACGCCAACGTCAATGCCAACGTCTACGCCGTCGATGGGACTTGGGGGGCCGGGGGGGGGCACAAAGTTGGGGGGTTGGGTGGGGGGGTCTGTGGGGGGTCCGTGGGGGGTGTGGGGCGGGAGCCGTCGGGGGGGTGGAGGGCACGTGGGGGGAGCTCATCGCAACATCAACGCCAACGTCAGCGCCAACGTCTGCGCCGTCGATGGGACTTGGGGTCCGTGGGGGGCCCAAAGTGGGGGGGTTGGGTGGGGGGGTTGGGGGAGTTGTGGGGGGTGTGGGGGGTGTGGGGCGGGAGCCGTCTTGGGGGGGTGGAGGGCACGTGGGGGGAGCTCATCGCAACGTCAACGCCAACGTCAACGCCAACGTCTACGCCGTCAATGGGACTTGGGGGGCCGGGGGGGGCCAAAGTGGGGGGGTTGGGTGGGGGCGGTGTGGGGTGATGATTAGGGGGGGGATATGGGGTGTGGGGTGTGTGGGGAGGGAGCCGTCAGGGGGGTGGAGGACACGTGGGGGGAGCTCACTGCAACGTCAATGCCAACGTCAACGCCAACGTCTGTGCCGTCGATGGGACTTGGGGGGCCGGGGGGGGCCAAAGTTGGGGGGTTGGGTGGGGGTGTCGGGGGAGTTGTGGGGGGTGTGGGGCGGGAGCCGTCTTGGGGGGTGGAGGGCACGTGGGGGGAGCTCATCGCAATTTCAATGCCAACGTCAACGCCAACGTCTGTGCCGTCAATGGTACTTGGGGGGCTGGGTGCGTCCGGGGGGGGCCCAAAGTGGGGGGGTTGGGTGGGGGCGGTGTGGGGTGATGATTAGGGGGGGGATATGGGGTGTGGGGGGGGTGGGGAGGGAGCCGTCGGGGGCAGGGGGAGGGGATGTGGGGGGAGCTCATTGCAACGTCAACGCCAACGTCAACGCCGTCGATGGGACTTGGGGGGCCGGGGGGGTCCGGAGGGGGCTCAAAGTGGGGGGGTTGGGTGGGGGGGTTGGGGGGGTTGGGGGGGGTGTGGGGCGGGAGCTGTCGGGGGGGTGGAGGACACGTGGGGGGAGCTCATTGCAACGTCAACGCCAACGTCAACGCCAACGTCTACGCCGTCAATGGGACTTGGGGGGCTGGGTGCATCCGGGGGGGGCCCAAAGTGGGGGGGTTTGGGTGGGGGGATGTGGGGTGATGGTTGGGGGGGATATGGGGTGGGGGGGTGTGGGGAGGGAGCCATTGGGGGGGGTGGAGGACACATGGGGGGAGCTCATTGCAACGTCAACGCCAACGTCAATGCCAACGTCTGTGCCGTCGATGGGACTTGGGGGGCCGGGGGGGGCACAAAGTTGGGGGGTTGGGTGGGGGGGTCCGTGGGGGGTCCGTGGGGGTGTGGGGCGGGAGCCGTCGGGGGGGTGGAGGGCACGTGGGGGGAGCTCATTGCAACGTCAACGCCGACATCAACGCCGTTGATGGACTTGGGGGGCTGGGTTGCGTCCGGGGGGGGGGGCCCAAAGTTGGGGGGTTGGGTGGGGGGGGTCCGTGGGGGGTCCGTGGGGGGGCCTGTGGGTCCATGGGTCCGTGGGGGGGTCCGTGGGTCTGTGACAGGGTCTGTGGGTCCATAGGGGGGTCCATGGGTCTGTGTGTCCATGGGGGGGGGGCAGTTCTGTGGGTCCGTGGGGGGCATCCGTGGGTCTGTGGGGGCTCCGTGGCTCCATGTGGAATCTGTGGGTCCATGGGGGGGGTTCCGTGGATCTGTGGGTCCGTGGGGGGGTCTGTGAGGGGGTCGGGGGGTCTGTGGGTCCGTCTGGGGGTCCGTGGGTCCATCTGTGGGTCCGTGGGGGGATGTGTGGGTCGATGGGGGGGACCCTGAATCTGTGGGTCCGTGGGGGAGGTGTGGGTCTGTGGGGGGGTCTGTGGGTCCGTTGGTCCATGGGGGGGGGGGCTGTGGGGGATCTGTGGGTCCATGGTGGGGTCTGTGGGGCCGTGGGGGGGTCTGTGGGTCCATCTGTAGGTCCCGTGGGGGGATGTGTGGGTCTGGGGGGGGGGGGCCGTGGGGGGGTCTGTGGGGTCCATAGGGAATCTGTGGGTCCATGGGAGGGGTCCATGGATCTGTGGGGCAGTGGGGGGGGCCGTGGGGGATCTGTGGGTCCATGGGGGGGTCTGTGGGGGCTGTGGGGGGGGTCCGTGGGGCCGTGGGGGGCCGTGGGTCTGTGGGGGTCTGTGGGTCCATGGGGGATCTGTGGGTCCGTGAGGGGCAGTGGGGGGGTCTGTGGGTCCGTGGGGGTCTGTGGGTCCGCAGGGGGGTCTGTGGGGCCGGGGGGGGGCCGTGGGGCAGTGGGGGGGTCTGTGGGTCTGTGGGGTTCTGTGGGTCCATGGGGGGGGGGCCGGGGGGGTCTGTGGGGGCCGGGGGGGGGGCCGTGGGGGGTCTGTGGGTCTGTGGGGGGGGTCTGTGGGTCCGTGGGGGGGGCGCCGGGGGGGGTCTGTGGGGCCGGGGGGGCCGTGGGGCGGTGGGCGGTGACCCCCTGCCCCCCAGGGAAGTCGGCCCTGCACTGGGCGGCCGCCGTCAACAACGTGGAGGCCACGAGGGCCCTGCTGCGGGGGGGGGGCCAACAAGGACCTGCAGGACGGCAAGGTGCGACCCCCAACCGCGACCCCCAAACCGCGACCCCTAACTGTGGACCCCCCCACCACGACCCCCAACCATGACCCCCCAACCACCACCCCCACTGTGACCCCCAACCGTGACCCCCAACCACCACCCCAACTGTGACCCCCAACTGTGACCCCCCACCATGACCCCCAACTGCGACCCACAATTGACCCCCCATCACACCCCACTGCCCCCAGGAGCTGCCCATTGCCCCCGTCGCCCCCATTGCCCCCTTTGCCCCCCCGCCCCCCATCACCCCCCGTTGCCCCCATTGACCCCATTGACCCCGTTGCCCCCATTGACCCCGTTGCCCCCATTTCCCCCTTTCCCCATTGACCCTGTTGCCCCCATTGCCCCCATTGACCCCCCTTACCCTCATTGTCCCATTACCCCTGTAGCCCCATCACACCCCCGTCACCCCCGTTACCCCCATTGTCCCCATTGACCCCCCTTACTCCCCTTACCCCCCTTGCCCCCATTGCCCCTATCACCGCCATTGCCCCCCGTTGCCCCCATTGACCCCGTTGCCCCCATTGCCCCCCTTACCCCCATTGCTCCCATTACCCCCATTGCCCCCAGTACCCCCATTGCCCCCATTGCCCCCACTGCCCCCCTTACCCCCATTGCCCCCCTTACCCCCATTGCCCCCTTACCCCCATTACCCCCCTTACCCCCGTTGCCCCCCCTTACCCCCACTGCCCCCATTGCCCCCCTTACCCCCTTACCCCCATTGCCCCCTTACCCCCATTGCCCCCATTGCCCCCCTTACCCCCAACTGCCCCCCTTACCCCCCTTACCCCCTTATCCCCATTGACCCCATTGTCCCGATTGCCCCCATTACCCCCATTGCCCCCTTACCCCCACTGCCCCCCCTTACCCCCATTGCCCCCCTTATCCCCATTGCCCCCCTTACCCCCCTTACCCCCCTTGCCCCATTGCCCCTATCACCGCCATTGGCCCCGTTGCCCCCATTGCCCCCCTTACCCCCACTGCCCCCCTTACCCCCATTGCCCCCATTGCCCCCATTGGCCCCGTTGCCCCCCATTGCCCCCCTTACCCCCACTGCCCCCCTTACCCCCATTGCCCCCCTTATCCCCATTGCCCCCTTACCCCCCTTACCCCCCTTGCCCCCATTGCCCCTATCACCCGCCATTGGCCCCGTTGCCCCCATTGCCCCCCTTACCCCCACTGCCCCCCTTACCCCCAATTGCCCCCATTGCCCCCATTGGCCCCGTTGCCCCCATTGCCCCCCTTACCCCCACTGCCCCCCTTACCCCCATTGCCCCCCCTTATCCCCATTGCCCCCTTACCCCCCTTACCCCCTTGCCCCCCATTGCCCCTATCACCGCCATTGGCCCCGTTGCCCCCATTGCCCCCTTACCCCCACTGCCCCCCTTACCCCCATTGCCCCCCCATTGCCCCCCTTACCCCCGTTGCCCCATTACCCCCCTTACCCCCACTGCCCCCTTACCCCCATTGCCCCCATCACACCCCGTTGCCCCCATTGTCCCCCGTTGCC